>NC_056750.1:451488000-451588000 GCF_019279795.1 Protopterus annectens
TTCCCTTAGTCTTATCACAAAAATAACAGAAAAATATCTTCTATTAGTTAAGCTGCACAGTAATATATCCTATTAACTTCTGATCTGAAGTTGTTCAATTCATTTGGTCTTCAACCTGCCGGTTACCGGATCTGGCACGGATCTGACTCGGCCGCATATCCAGTATCTGACTTGAGCTTCAAGGTCCTCCCCTACCCATAATGCTCCATCTCCTTCCCCCCTTCAAATCTTATTTGCCAAGCTTCATGTCCGCATCGCAATCCATGCTCTAGGCTAGAGTTTTAGGGTAAGTGACTTTTTTTTTGCCTTTTTGACACTCCTTTTCTTAATTTTTTCCCCCAGTTTTCTATTTTCTACCTCCCCCTCAAGCTCTCTGTGTCTGTTCAAAAAAAAAAAACCCTCTTTCCCTCTTTTCTTCTAACTGTGTGCATGTGGTCTCTGTGTACATGACTGTGTGTTAGGCCTTTTTGTTTTATAGTATGGCTGAAACCCCCAACCCAGGCTTCTGAAAATGCACAGAGTGGGGCCACAAGCTCTCTCCAGCTGATGGCCACACTCTGTGTGTTGAATGTCTTGGGGCTGCCCACTTGGAGACCTCCTGTTCTGTCTGTGCCAGTTTTAATCCCCAGGCACTGATGGACAGGAGAAATAAGTTAACTGTGAAGGGCTTTCGCCCCCTTCCTACAATCGAGGCCCAGGCTTCTTCTGCCCCAGCTTCTGTTTCCATCTCCACCCCAGCCTCTGGGACTCAACCTCCCAAGAGGTCCAGGGATGGAGACAAACCCTCCAAGGACAGGCCAGAAAACAATCCTCAGATCGCTCATCCTCAGCGGGCCTTCCAGCAAAAGTAAGGTTGGCTCAGAGGATGGAGTCCCCCTGGCTCCATTCCCCTCAGTTCTTCCCAGAGTCGGAGGAGCTTCGGACCTGGTCGCCGGCACAAGCTTCTCCTCACTGTCCCTCTAGGTCGTTGTCGATGGCTTTCTCTTTCTGTTTCACCCGCAGTCTTTCCAAAGCAGAGATGGATAGGATGATGCTGAAGTTTATCCACATTTAGATACAGATGGGAGTCTTGCCTGCCTCCTCTCCCTCCGGAGTGGGGGGCATGCAGTCTGCGTTCATCCCTATTACTCCTTCTCCCTTCTGAACTCCGGTTTCAGAGCCCTTGGATCCAAGGACACTTGGGTGCTGAAGGGTCGGCTCTGATGGTACCTTGATGCCAGCCATGGCCTTAAGCAGGTCGGATCCAACTAGCTTGGATCCGTCCAGCTCTCAGAGCCGTAGTCTCAGCACTGGATCCGAGGGGATGGTGTCAGCTCAGAGTTTTTCAGAGAAGAGCCTCCCCTTTGGAATCTCATCTTCTGGAGGCTCGGCTCTGACTCCACTGTTGGATCAGAGGGTTACGAGTCCTTCCACTGTCCCTTCTAAGGAGGTCCATTCCCCTTCAGTTTTCGACATGGTGGAGAGGGTCCTCTTGATCCCATCAAGAACCTTGATGATATCATCTTCGGAGTCTGCCCCAGCTCCCTCTGTTCCTGATGCAGACCCGGCCATCCTGCCATCTCAAGGACAGCCTGCTGCCTCTTTGCCTCAGGGTGCTCCCAGTTGGGAGCAGCAAGACGTTGTCGAGTCCTCCCAGATACCCCCAATGAGGAGGTTCCTCGCAAACGTATGTCCAAAAGGAGGCACTTGGACTCCCCACGGAAGTCCCTCACAGAAGACACCGATTTGGAGGAAGGGGACAGTTCCTCCCACTCACCCCCCAAGGATGTCTCCTTTGGAGACATCATGGAAATCCTACACCAGCGTGGGAGGTGGTCTGCCCAAAAACCTAACCCTGACGAATCCATGTTCCTGTAGGCATTTGGTGCAGGACCCTCTACATCCTGGGTGTCCCCTCCCAAGGAACCTTTGGTGGATCTTGCTACATCTTGGGCATAGAAGGAACCGGACATGGTGGAGCCCATTCCCAAACGCCTGGACAAAATTCTGAGTGCCCCTACACATAGGACCTATTGGACCAAGGGATCCCTGGCTGATGTCATGTTGGTGGCAGCTGCCACTAAGAAGGAGCTTGCTCAGGAGAGCTCTAAGGTTCATTCTTCTGACAGAGTCCAGGATGATGGACTGCTTTAGGAAGCAGATGTATGCTTCAGCTATGTTTTGTGTGTGCGCGCTGAATTATTTGGTACACATGATTAGGCTGCAGCGAGACCTAGTCAAGGAGATCGTTGAGTCTACCACGGGTACATGTCGATGGAGGACAAAAAAAGTCTTCTCTTGAATGGCCATCCTGACATCTATCGCTAACACCTCTATGTGTCTCCTTTCCCATGCAACCAAGGGTGCAGCTAGAGCTGCCAGTACCAGGTGTTGCCATCAGGCACCATGCCTGGCTCCAGCTCTGTGTTTTTTTCAAAACTCTTTAAGGCATCTTTTACGAATGCCCCATATGACAGTCACAGCCTTTTTGGGAAGTCAGTACATGACACTAATTCAGACTGAGGAGGATGGGAAGACATTGTCTACCGTTGGGATCCGCTTTTTGGCCCCTCAATGAACCTTCTCTAGGAATCAGTGAGGGGCCAAAAAGATGCGGTTCTGGAAATCTCAGAGATATTCTCAGAACACTCAGGACTCGCCTTCCCCCAGGGGCAGAGGGGGATTTGATAGACGCCACCCTACAGGCAGAGAGGGTGCGAGAAATCAAGGATCTCGACAGCCTTTCTCGGAGAGACCAGGACAGCAACCCTGAAGGGTTGCTCGGCTGCTTGTCTCTGAAGGCAGTCGGGGGTAGCCTCTCGCTACACCCAATGGCCTGGGACTCCATCACGGAAGATCATTGGGTGCTACAAATTATATCCAGAGGCTACTCAATCCCCTTTCACAAGCCACTTCTACTACCCAGGCACTTCTCAGACATTCCACCCATGCAAAGGGAGGATGCAGCAATGGAAATTGCAAAACTGATAGAAAAGCAAGTAATCCAAACCCCCCCCCCCCAGACCAGTCTAGATTAGGCATTTATTCCAGGTTCTTTTTGGTGCCAAAGATGACGGTGGACTTGAGACCCATTCTGGATCTCGCCATCTTGAACCTGTCAGTGGATAAGATGAAATTCTTGATGGTCACCCTGCAATCTACCCTACCCTTCCTGCAGGAGAGCAATTGGATGTGCTCGACTGACCTTCAAGATACATACTACCACATCAAAATGGACAGGAGCTCTCAGAGGTTTCTCCACTTCCAGCTGGGAGACAGTCATTACCAGTTCAGAGCACTCCCCTTTGGTCTTACCACAGCCCCCAGAGTGTTCAACAAAGTGATGACAGTGGTAGAGGCTCACCTGAGACTCCAAGGTATACAGGTCTTCCCCTACCTGGACGATTGGCTCCTCACTGCTCCTTCCAGGCATTAGCTCTGTCAAGTGAGGGATTCCTTCCTTCTCTTAGCCCAGTGGTTGAGGATTACCATCAATCTCAGCAAGTTGTCACTGGCCCCGGATCAAGTATTACATGTCATTGGGTCTCGACTGGACACGATTCAAACCAAAGTTTTTCTTACTTCGGAGAGAACAGTGTCTCTGAAGCTACATGTCCTTTGTATTCTTCAAGCTCAGTCACCGACAGTGGAAATGGTATTAAG
Source organism: Protopterus annectens (assembly GCF_019279795.1). Taxonomy (NCBI): domain Eukaryota; kingdom Metazoa; phylum Chordata; order Ceratodontiformes; family Protopteridae; genus Protopterus; species Protopterus annectens. Next base: position 451,491,643 of record NC_056750.1, read on the forward strand.
GGCATTGGGGTCCATGGCGGCCATGATTAATCTTTTACCATGGAGCATTTTCATATGTGAATTCTTCAGTGGACCCTCGCGGCTCAAAGGATCAAGTTAGATCTCCCATTGTCATACCCCATTCTCGTCTCTTGGGTATGTAGGGACTCAATTCTTTGGTGGATTCACACGCTGGATCTTTGAGTCTCTCGGGTGTGCAGGGACTCAATTCTGTGATGGATTCAATCTCCGGATTTTGTTCGAGGTCGCTCTTTTCTTCTACCTTCCCCCCCCTGGCCATGGTGACTACGGATGCCTCCCTGCTATGGTGGGGGGGGGGGCACTGCTTGGGAAGGACAGTCCAAGGCACGTGGTCCCACTACAAGACCAGATTGCATATCAACATCCTGGAAATGAGGGCGGTGCTTTTAGCATTGCAGGTTCTCCATGCCCATCTTTCCCCAGGGATGACTGCTATCCAGACAAAAAATACATATGTGGTCTGGTACATCAACAAGCAGGGGGGAACCAGGTCTTATCCCCTATGTCGCGAAGCCATGAGTGTGTGGGAGTGGGCAATCTCCACCGGCCATTTTCTGGTGGCAACACACATTCTGGGGAGGTCCAACATTCTAGAGGACAGGCTCAGCAGGTCTATTTTGATGCCTTACAAGGTCTCTGAATCCTTCAGTAGCGAAACAGATCTTTCTCAAGTGGGGCCAGCCTTGCTGTGATATCTTCGGCTCTCCTTTCAATGTGAAATGTAGCGAGTTTTTTTGCTCTCAACTCCCCACTGGGGGAAGCCCCCAGAGATGTTCTGATTCATGCTTAGCCCCGCAGTCTTCTCTATGCTTATCCTCCTCTTCCCTTAATACCAAAATTCCTTCAGAAAGCTCGCAGGCTGGGGAGCTTAGTTAACCTCATTTCCCCATTCTGCCCTCACCCAGTCTGGTTACCCTCCTTGTGGTCTCACCTGGTAGCTCCACCATGGACATCGGTTCCAGCTCCGGATCTCATTTCTCATCCCTCAAGGATCTCCATCCAGACCTGGACAGTCTGAAGCTCACTGCTTGGCTGCTCCAGCTCCCATGATAGTCAAGACTCCTAGCTTTCTTCATCTGTCAAAAGGATCCTGGTGGCAGCTCATAAATCTTCCACCAAAAGGGTGTGCTCCAGCAAATGGAAATGTTTTTCAATATGGGTTCGCAGAGTGCCATAGATCCTTTCACTACCCTGGTTTCTGCGTTTTAACAATTATTGGCAGGGAACTTTCAGTAAGGTTTCCAGTTCTTCTACGGTCAAGGTCCAGTTAGCTTTGCAAAGCCTTCTTACAAGGCACCTTTCTTCTTTGGACCCCAGTGAGGGATCCTATGCTGCCGTGGGATCTTACATTAGTTCTGCAAGCTCTAATTTCATTCCCCTTTGAGCCTGGAGCCTCTGTGGACCTGCAATTTTTGTCCTGGAAGATGGCCTTCTTGGTTGCTATTACTTTTGCCAGGAGGGTTTTGGAGCTTCAAGCTTTGTCAGTCAAGTCTTCTCATAAGATTTTTTATAAGGATAGGGTATCTTTGCGTACTAATCCATCCTTTCTCCGTAAGGTAGCTTCAGAGTCCAATAGTAATCAGGTGATTAATCTCCCAGTCTTTTCCCCAAATTTTCAAAGTAAGGGAGAATACAAATTGCAACTGTTGGATGTGCACAGTTACGTTTTTACCTGCACAGGACTAAATCCTTTCATAAATCTGACCAACTTTTCATTTCCTATTCTAAACCCTTTTTGGGGAAACCAGTATCAAAGGTCACCATTGCCCGTTGGATTTCCCAGTGTATTACATTGGCATATTCTGCTAGGGGTTTTATCCCTGCCAGGTCACGTGAAGGCACATTCCACTAGATCTATGGCTACTTCAGCGGCCTTTTGGTCCACAGTTTCATTAGATGACATCTGCTCTGCCGCTACTTGGGCTTCATCAGATACCTTCATCTCGCATTATAAGCTGGACATCATATCCAGCAACAGGGCATCCATTGGCTCCACCGTGCCCCGGGATATCCTTCCATTAGGGCCTCCCACGTGTTTAGTAGCTGGGGACTATGTCCCACAGATTGAAGACCAAATGAAGACAACTTCAGATAAAGACGTTATGTACCCACCATAACATTCCTTCTGAGTTGTTGCTCTTTATTTGTCTTCAACCGTTCCCTCCCTCCTTCTTCCTGCCTTGCATAGACTGTGCGGTGGTCTGGCGAGTAGAGGATGTGGTCACCACCAGGGTGCCTCTTACGCACCCTTTCTTGCTTATAGAGACATTTAGCATGGGACAAGGTGTTGAGTCGGGTGTGGATGCTAGATTAGGCAGCAAACTTGATCTGAAGGAAGGAAGGAGACAGAGGCATTGTGAGTGGGAGGAGCTTGGAGCTTGGATCAAATGCTGGATATGCGGCCGAGTCGGATCCATGCCAGATCTGGTAACCCACAGGCTGAAGACAAATGAAGAACTACAACTCAGATGGAACGTTATGGTGAGTACATAACTTATTTTTATATTACATGAACTTCTGCTAATAGTCTTGATTACTGTATTCATCTGTTTTATTACACTTCTAACCTTTTGGGTCCTGTTTACTTTCTGTATTCTATTTCTTTCATCAATCTTAACATCTTTATCTCTATTAAATCAAGCAACTCTTCCCTTAGATCATTTTCTTCTTAACTAAGGGCACATTCTTTGCTCTCCATTTCCTGTTGGTGTTCTACAGAATGTTCTAGAATGTCTTCCTGGTCATATTCTCTTCAGCTGCATCCTGCTTTATCCCATGCTCCTTAATATGGAAATTTATTGGCTCTTCATTCCACAACACTGCCTGCCATCAGAGTTGCCACAATTTGCTGCTCCTTCCCTTGCTGTACAACTCCAGCCGAACTTTTGTAATGGTTTCCTACTGAAAGCTCCAGAGAATCATCTTGTGGCAAGTGATCAGAAGTTTCCCCTTTCCACCGGTTTCTCCTTAATATGGGATCCCACTGTTCCATCATGTTGTGAAGCTACCTGACCTGGATTTTCTACATTAAATCCTTCACTTCGCAGGTAATCCATAACTTCAGTTTCTATTTCTTTAACTTCTCCATCACTAATATTTTCTTCCCCACCCTTTTTTTTCTTATTTTTTTGTAATGTGAAAGTTTCCATATCTGGGTGCCTTAGGTTTTGTATTGATTAGTTTTGCTTTCTCCTTTGCAATAAATACTGCACCAAATCAAATCTCTTTTCCTTTCCCATGCCCATGTTTCTTCAGTTATCTCCTGCGCCTTCCTTAATTTGGAGACTCATTGTTCCATCATGTTGTGATATACCCTTTGTTAGGCTTTCTACACTAAATCCTTCATTATGCAGGTGTTCCATAACTTCAGTTTCTATTTAACTTCTACTTTACTAATTTTTGTTCTATATTCACCCTTTATGTTCTTATTTTTTGAAATTGTGAAATTTTCCATATCAGGGTGCCTTTGCCTGTATTTCTACAAATATGATTGGGGCTCCCGTATTTGTACTGATTAGTTTCACTTTCTCCTTTGCATTAATATTGCAGCATACCATATCTCTTGTTCTTTCCCAAATCCATTTTGCTTTTTTACATCTTTCAAAAAAACTTTTTTTTTTTATTTATTTCATACTTCCTTTGTCGCTTCTTTTTCCATCTGGCCCAAAGTTTGTCTAAATGTTTTTTATGGCTCTGCTGTAATAATGACATAAATTTGCATTTGAAGTTTTTGACAGTTTTTCCTGTGTAAGTAAGCATTTTTCTTCCCAGTAATTTTTATCACTTTTTAATACCTTTTATCTGGACATCACTGTCTTCTTTCATAACAGTAACAATACATGATTTCTTCCTTATCCTCAACAGTCCACTCTATGATGTCCCCATTCTGGGCCAGTAATCAGGGAGCCTGAATCCTCACCACTGACACTGGAGAGGGAAGTTCACTTGGAACAAAAATTGATACATTCAGTATTTCCAGATGCAGCTCTCTGCAATAAAGTACAATTTCCCTTAAGAGTACACAGGGAACACCCACACAGTCCAGGAGTTGTTTTTTCCCTCTCTCTCTCCAGCTCCCCAGTAAGATAGCCCCCACTGGCACAGCTGCAGACTTGAGTCCTCAAAGGCTGGCACAGATTTAATGGCTATGCCCCCTTCTCCTCAGACTATAAGGTAGTTACACTGCCACCAGACACTCCAAAGCCAACTACTCTAAGGCTCTTGCAATGGGTATCCAATTATACTAAATGAAATTAATATTAATGCAAATTATAGTGTTTGGCCAATGCAGTAAGGCTTTCAGGCGTGGAAACAAAGTCACCAAATAGATACGAGTACTCTCAAAGATTAGAATATTCTCTAAAGGACCAGCCACAATGAAAAGTTTAAATATATTTAATAATAAATAATAAAATAACATGAAAAACTACATATCTATTTACAGTAAACACCAGAGTTTCAGTCACAGGAAATACTAAAATAACCCAGATGAATATATTCACACAGATACAGAAAAACAGTACTTAATTAATCTCACTATACTTTCCTGACTAATCTAAAGAAAAAGAAGTTAAGTCTTACCATAACGTTCCATCTGTGATGTTGTGCCTCGTTCAGTCATTACGCATGGGTATCGGTTCCACCTCGGAACCGAGTCGGCCATTTTCCAAGCTATCAGCCACAAACTCTCGAGCTAAACTCTTACCCATAATTCCCCTCTCCCTGTTACCTCAAATTGAGTTTGCAAGTCAAAAGAAGGTAGAGGCTACCTCTGGTCAACTGACTTATCTGAATCGGAAGGTGAGATCCACTATAAGCCTCAGGAGGGGGATGGAGGGAGGGTCGACTGAAGGAACGTTATTGTAAGACATAACTTCTTTATCTGATGATGTTCATCCTCGTTCATTCCTTACACATGGGACAGAGTCCCCAGCTACCTTATTTCTTGGGAGGCCCTCATGGAAGGACGTTCCTGAGCACCATAGAGCCAAATTATGCTCTTCCCTTGGAAGCCAGATCTAATTTGTAATGGCTGATGAAGGTATGTGGTCTAGCCCACGTAGCAGCTGCACAAATGTCATGTAAAGAAGCTCTAGCATGGAAAGCAGCTGAGGTTGCTACTGACAGAGTAGAATGAGCCTTGACAGTGGTAGTTAACTGAACATTGTTTGCTTTAAATAAAGGTTATGCAGTCTTTCAACCACTTAGCCAACGTGGCCTTGGAAACGGCACATCCTAATCTAGGTCCAGAAAAGGCCAAAAAAAGCTGATCTGACTTGCGAGAAACTTTAGTTCTATCCAAGAAGAAACAAAGTTGTCTGTGAATGTCTATGGTATGTAGGCAATACTCTTCTGTGTTTGAATGATCGGGAAAGAAAACTGACAATTCAATGGTTTGGTTCATGGACATGTCAGAAATCACTTTGGGCAAAAAGGTAGGGTTAGTTCTTGATGACACTCCTTATGAAAGGTCAGGTATGGCTTCTTGATGCACAAGGCTTGAAGTTCGGAGATACGTCTGGCAGAAGTAATGGCAACTAAGAATAAAGTCTTCCAGGACAAGTATTTGAAGTTGCAAGAAGAAGCTGGTTCAAAGGGTGATGTTGTCAAAGCTTGTAAGACTAAAGCCAAATCCCATGGTTGAGTGGGTTCTCTAAAGGGAGGTTTTAGATGAAAAATGCATTTTATGAAGGTCCTGCATAATTTGTGAAACATGAAAGAAGAATCCTGGACCCCATTGTGGAAATTAGAAATGGCGGCCAAGTGAACTCTTATCGTGGAAGCAGAAAGACCAGACTGGAATAAATCAGACCGACATTCTAGCACTATGGGCATTGGTGCTGAGAAAGGATCTATCTGTTTTTCTTTTAGCCAGATAGTAAACCTCTTCCACTTGCTGAAGTATGTTTTTCTGGTAGACGGCTTATGAGATGCAATGAGAATGTCACGTACAGGTAAGGACAGATCATTCCGCCTGGCAATCACTGGAAGTGGAGGAGCTAAGCTGTGAGCTTTAGGCTGTTTAGGTTGGGGTGAATCAGGTTCTGTGGATGGGAGATCAAGTCTAGGGTTGGATCGAGAGTCCAATGTTGATCTAAACAGGTGAGGCCACAGGAAGGGGAGCCAAATATGATGAGGCCAAAATGGCACTATGAGGATTAATTTGCTCTTCAACCGGCGGGCTTTCTTCAAGACCTGGGGAATGAAGGGAAGAGGAGGAAATGCATAAAGTAGACCCGAGGGCCAATCGTGGACTAGAGCCGTCCCTGGGTGACTGTCCCCGAGGAGGAACCAGGGCGAAAAAATTGCTGCATTTCTAGTTAGCTGGGGAAGCAAAGAGGTCGCAGCAAGGAAGACCCCAGCAGTTGAAAATCTCCGCCGCTATCAAGGGATTCAAGGACCACTCGTGAGGTTGAAGAATGCACCTGTTGAGTCTGCCTGCTATCACGTTGCGTTGGAACTCCCGGGAATGTGCGCCTGCTAGAAGAAAGCAGTTGGTAGCCATCGCCCATTACAAAACACAAAGAGCCAGCAAATTGACTTCAAGAAAAATTTTGTATTCACAAATACATACAGCAAACAGACCGGTTTCGGCTGGATAAACACAGCCTTCCTCAGTGTAAAAAGCACCAAACAAAAAGTATGCTGTTTAAATACTATACAGCCATTTCCCATTGGTTGAACATTCATAAATATTCATTAAGTCCTGGTGGGAATAAACCCCCTAACTTAATGATCCACTTTCTTTCTTTATTGTTTAGAATATTATGCCATTCAGTTTTATTCAAGCGATTACCATGAATAACATCAATCACCATAAAATTAAACTCTGCAGTGGGATGCATTAAATGATGTTTATACAAAGCATTTGTGATTTTTTTTGTGTTTAATATTACTCATATGTTCTGAAATCCGTGATCTTAATGGGCGAGACGTCTGTCCTATGTAGAAAGCTCCACAATGGCAAGTAGCAAGGTAAACAACCCAATCATTGCTACAATTGGCAAAAAAGCCTACATCATAAACCCTGGAGCAATTTCTACTAGAAAAAGCCTTAGCTGTAGTCACATATCTACAATTTGAACAATGACCACATGGAAAACATCCATATAAGGCTTTACCTGACAGTATAGTCTGTTTGTGTAGAGGAAATTTAGTGTCACAGCGCTTGTAATGATTGAAATAGGATTTCAAATTTTTTCCATTTCTATATGAGAAAGTACATCTGTCCGGAATAAAATTAACAATATTATAATCAGATTGAAGAATATTCCAGTTCCTATGAACACTATCCAACAAGCAGTTAGTGTTACGAGCATAGGTGGTAACAAATCTAAGTGTAGTTGATGTGGCAGCAGTTTTGTCTCTGTATTGAAGTAATTCTGACCTATCCATGTTATGTACCTGGTTTTTGGCCATTGTAATATTACCAACTTGGTATCCTCGTTGTATAAATCTGTCCGTTAGATCTCTTTCATTCAAACAAAATGTATGTGGCTTGGAACAGATACGTTTTGCCCTTATAAACTGTGATTTAGGAATGTTCCTAGTGATGTGTGGTGGATGGTAACTGGAAGCATGCAGGACTGGATTGTATTGTGGGAACTTTCTGTACATTTCACTGTCCAAAGTCCCATCAGGCAGCTTGTGTATAAGAACATCCAAAAATGTGATGTTCTTTTTGTCATGATGTTCAGTGAAAGTCAGTCCCCATTCATTTTTGTTAAGATATGAAACAAAATCAGCAAGTCCAGATTCATTTCCCCTCCAAACCAACCACACATCATCTAGGTAACGTCTCCATATGTCCATATCATGTAAGAAGGTGTTTCTGGAAACATCATATATGATAATAGACTCAACATAGGCCATAAAAAGGTCAGCATATATGGGGGCAAAGGATAGCTGTACCTTTAATTTGCCAGAAACACAGATTTTTGTAATTAAATACATTACATGTAAGGACATATCTGGCCATATCAATCAAAAAAGAATTGAACAATGGAGAATACAGTTTGGCAACATCTAACCAATGTGCCAAGGCTTTCAGTCCTGCCTGATGTGGTATATTCGTGTAAAGTGCACTCACATCTAATGTACATAAAAAACAATCAGGTTCAAGTTGTGTGTCTGATACTATTTGTAGAAAGTTAGTAGTATCCTTTAACCTAGATCTAATGAATGGTAATAGTGGTTTTAAATGTTTAGTCAAAAACATAGACAACGGCTCTGTAACATAACCCCTACCAGATACTATAGGTCTGCCCGGAGGATTATCAACATTCTTATGGATTTTAGGTAAGAAGTAGATATATTGTGCACGGGAATCCACTATAGACAAATGTTGAAAAGTTTCATTGTTAATAATACCTCGATCCTTAGCATCAACAAGAAAACATTTTATACATTTAACAAATCTTGAAGTCGGATCGACAGACATATGAGAATAGTATCTAGTATCAAAAAGCTGTCTCCGAGCCTCCCTATCATAATCCGTCCAGTTTTGCACAACCACAGCCCCACCCTTATCAGCTGTAGTAATAACAATGTCCTTATTGTTCTGTAGATCACATATTGCCTGTCTCTCCATAGAGGACACATTGTTATATTTAACAACAGCATCAGAACTGAAGTAGTGTAGATCTTTGAGCACACTATTTAAAAACAGGTGGACCGTGTCATGCATAGGTGGTACAAAACTGGATTTATGGTAAGTAAATTTACCATGATCCACATTATAACCAGAATCACCAAAAAATAATCTAAGGTTAAGCAATCTGTAAAAATTGACTACATCTTGAGCAAGTGCATCTTCAGAAATCATAAACCCAGGTATAAAACTGAGACCTTTATTCAGAATGGAAATGTGTGTAGGGGATAGAACAAAATCAGACAAGTTCAACACATTGTTAGATTTTACATCATTCAATTTTTCAGAGCCATTGCTAATAGGCCTTGAATATTTTGAACCTTTCCGATGTTTACGTCCCCCCGTCTCCGTTTATTTCTAAAGGGACAACCCCTGGTGTTCTTTTGGGAGAGGGTGACCCCGATGCTGCCAGGGATTCGTTATCTGTACCAGACGATGTATCGTCACAAGATGAGGTGGTCCCATTATAGTTTTTGCGTAAAATAGACCTAGGTCTTTTACGTTTCATGGTAGAAGCTGGAGGGTTGTTAAACCTCACATGCTTGGTCTGATGCAAAAATGGATTTCCACGTAAATAATCTTCCTGGTCCCTTTGGAATTTCCTCATTTTCCTAGATTTCAATTCAGCATCATATTTTTTAAGGTCAACTGCTACCTTATTCAGTCTAGCCTCAAATGAAGGTTCCTTTTCAAACACCTTAAGTTTGTCCGCTAGAGCAGTAATGCCTGTAAGTCCCCTATCAACAGCCCTATTGTGAAAATTTAACAATTCAATGACAAAAGCCATAGTGGCTTCCTGTTGTATTTTGGACCAATTTTTGGTCAGCTCATCATCCATACTATTGACATGTGGGACCGCATTTAATCGTAATCCCCTAGGGGTAATGTTAGCAGTCTGATATGCCCTAAAAAGCTTGCTGTGCCATACATTAGCACGCAATTGTCTGAGCTGCTTGTTAAGGTCATCAATCAAAACTTGACACGATGACTCCGAACCACTCAATTCAGTGGGTTGAATATTCCCATTATTGTTATTGGCTAAACCAAAGACCCCTAGGTCATCTTTATCTGCAACCAAACCCGAAATAAGGTTCGATAAATCCATACTGATGGCCACAATATCAGAAGGTATGTACTGCCAATATTGGTATCAAAACTGAACCAAGACAGTCCTTCCTTCTCTTAGCCCAGTGGTTGAGCATTACCATCAATCTCAGCAAGTTGTCACTGGCCCCGGATCAAGTATTACATGTCATTGGGTCTCGACTGGACACGATTCAAACCAAAGTTTTTCTTACTTCGGAGAGAACAGTGTCTCTGAAGCTACACGTCCTTTGTATTCTTCAAGCTCAGTCACTGACAGTGGAAATGGTATTAAGGGCATTGGGGTCCATGGCGGCCATGATTAATCTTTTACCATGGAGCATTTTCATATGTGAATTCTTCAGTGGACCCTCGCGGCTCAAAGGATCAAGTTAGATCTCCCATTGTCATACTCCATTCTCGTCTCTTGGGTATGTAGGGACTCAATTCTTTGGTGGATTCACTCGCCGGATCTTTGAGTCTCTCGGGTGTGCAGGGACTCAATTCTGTGATGGATTCAATCTCCGGATTTTGTTCGAGGTCGCTCTTTTCTTCTACCTTCCCCCCCCCTGGCCATGGTGACTACGGATGCCTCCCTGCTATGGTGGGGGGGGGGGCACTGCTTGGGAAGGACAGTCCAAGGCACGTGGTCCCACTACAAGACCAGATTGCATATCAACATCCTGGAAATGAGGGCGGTGCTTTTAGCATTGCAGGTTCTCCATGCCCATCTTTCCCCAGGGATGACTGCTATCCAGACAAAAAATACATATGTGGTCTGGTACATCAACAAGCAGGGGGGAACCAGGTCTTATCCCCTATGTCGCGAAGCCATGAGTGTGTGGGAGTGGGCAATCTCCACCGTCCATTTTCTGGTGGCAACACACATTCTGGGGAGGTCCAACATTCTAGAAGACAGGCTCAGCAGGTCTATTTTGATGCCTTACAAGGTCTCTGAATCCTTCAGTAGCGAAACAGATCTTTCTCAAGTGGGGCCAGCCTTGCTGTGATATCTTCGGCTCTCCTTTCAATGTGAAATGCAGCGAGTTTTTTTGCTCTCAACTCCCCACTGGGGGAAGCCCCCAGAGATGTTCTGATTCATGCTTAGCCCCGCAGTCTTCTCTATGCTTATCCTCCTCTTCCCTTAATACCAAAATTCCTTCAGAAAGCTCGCAGGCTGGGGAGCTTAGTTAACCTCATTTCCCCATTCTGCCCTCACCCAGTCTGGTTACCCTCCTTGTGGTCTCACCTGGTAGCTCCACCATGGACATCGGTTCCAGCTCCGGATCTCATTTCTCATCCTTCAAGGATCTCCATCCAGACCTGGACAGTCTGAAGCTCACTGCTTGGCTGCTCCAGCTTCCATGATAGTCAAGACTCCCGGCTTTCTTCATCTGTCAAAAGGATCCTGGTGGCAGCTCATAAATCTTCCACCAAAAGGGTGTGCTCCAGCAAATGGAAATGTTTTTCAATATGGGTTCGCAGAGTGCCATAGATCCTTTCACTACCCTGGTTTCTGCGTTTTTACAATTATTGGCAGGGAACTTTCAGTAAGGTTTCCAGTTCTTCTACGGTCAAGGTCCAGTTAGCTTTGCAAAGCCTTCTTACAAGGCACCTTTCTTCTTTGGACCCCGGTGAGGGATCCTATGCCACCGTGGGATCTTACATTAGTTCTGCAAGCTCTAATTTCATTCCCCTTTGAGCCTGGAGCCTCTGTGGACCTGCAATTTTTGTCCTGGAAGATGGCCTTCTTGGTTGCTATTACTTTTGCCAGGACGGTTTTGGAGCTTCAAGCTTTGTCAGTCAAGTCTTCTCATAAGATTTTTTATAAGGATAGGGTATCTTTGCGTACTAATCCATCCTTTCTCCGTAAGGTAGCTTCAGAGTCCAATAGTAATCAGGTGATTAATCTCCCAGTCTTTTCCCCAAATTTTCAAAGTAAGGGAGAATACAAATTGCAACTGTTGGATGTGCACAGTTACGTTTTTACCTGCACAGGACTAAATCCTTTCATAAATCTGACCAACTTTTCATTTCCTATTCTAAACCCTTTTTGGGGAAACCAGTATCAAAGGTCACCATTGCCCGTTGGATTTCCCAGTGTATTACATTGGCATATTCTGCTAGGGGTTTATCCCTGCCAGGTCACGTGAAGGCACATTCCACTAGATCTATGGCTACTTCAGCGGCCTTTTGGTCCACAGTTTCATTAGATGACATCTGCTCTGCCGCTACTTGGGCTTCATCACATACCTTCATCTCGCATTATAAGCTGGACATCATATCCAGCAACAGGGCATCCATTGGCTCCACCGTGCCCCGGGATATCCTTCCATTAGGGCCTCCCACGTGTTTAGTAGCTGGGGACTATGTCCCACAGATTGAAGACCAAATGAAGACAACTTCAGATAAAGACGTTATGTACCCACCATAACATTCCTTCTGAGTTGTTGCTCTTTATTTGTCTTCAACCGTTCCCTCCCTCATTCTTCCTGCCTTGCATAGACTGTGTGGTGGTCTGGCGAGTAGAGGATGTGGTCACCACCAGGGTGCCTCTTACGCACCCTTTCTTGCTTATAGAGACATTTAGCATGGGACAAGGTGTTGAGTCGGGTGTGGATGCTAGATTAGGCAGCAAACTTGATCTGAAGGAAGGAAGGAGACAGAGGCATTGTGAGTGGGAGGAGCTTGGAGCTTGGATCAAATGCTGGATATGCGGCCGAGTCGGATCCATGCCAGATCTGGTAACCCACAGGCTGAAGACAAATGAAGAACTACAACTCAGATGGAACGTTATGGTGAGTACATAACTTATTTTTATATTACATGAACTTCTGCTAATAGTCTTGATTACTGTATTCATCTGTTTTATTACACTTCTAACCTTTTGGGTCCTGTTTACTTTCTGTATTCTATTTCTTTCATCAATCTTAACATCTTTATCTCTATTAAATCAAGCAACTCTTCCCTTAGATCATTTTCTTCTTAACTAAGGGCACATTCTTTGCTCTCCATTTCCTGTTGGTGTTCTACAGAATGTTCTAGAATGTCTTCCTGGTCATATTCTCTTCAGCTGCATCCTGCTTTATCCCATGCTCCTTAATATGGAAATTTATTGGCTCTTCATTCCACAACACTGCCTGCCATCAGAGTTGCCACAATTTGCTGCTCCTTCCCTTGCTGTACAACTCCAGCCGAACTTTTGTAATGGTTTCCTACTGAAAGCTCCAGAGAATCATCTTGTGGCAAGTGATCAGAAGTTTCCCCTTTCCACCGGTTTCTCCTTAATATGGGATCCCACTGTTCCATCATGTTGTGAAGCTACCCGACCTGGATTTTCTACATTAAATCCTTCACTTCGCAGGTAATCCATAACTTCAGTTTCTATTTCTTTAACTTCTCCATCACTAATATTTTCTTCCCCACCCTTTTTTCTTATTTTTTTGTAATGTGAAAGTTTCCATATCTGGGTGCCTTAGGTTTTGTATTGATTAATTTTGCTTTCTCCTTTGCAATAAATACTGCACCAAATCAAATCTCTTTTCCTTTCCCATGCCCATGTTTCTTCAGTTATCTCCTGCGCCTTCCTTAATTTGGAGACTCATTGTTCCATCATGTTGTGATATACCCTTTGTTAGGCTTTCTACACTAAATCCTTCATTATGCAGGTGTTCCATAACTTCAGTTTCTATTTAACTTCTACTTTACTAATTTTTGTTCTATATTCACCCTTTATGTTCTTATTTTTTGAAATTGTGAAATTTTCCATATCAGGGTGCCTTTGCCTGTATTTCTACAAATATGATTGGGGCTCCCGTATTTGTACTGATTAGTTTCACTTTCTCCTTTGCATTAATATTGCAGCATACCATATCTCTTGTTCTTTCCCAAATCCATTTTGCTTTTTTACATCTTTCAAAAAAACTTTTTTTTTTTTTTTTATTTATTTCATACTTCCTTTGTCGCTTCTTTTTCCATCTGGCCCAAAGTTTGTCTAAATGTTTTTTATGGCTCTGCTGTAATAATGACATAAATTTGCATTTGAAGTCTTTGACAGTTTTTCCTGTGTAAGTAAGCATTTTTCTTCCCAGTAATTTTTATCACTTTTTAATACCTTTTATCTGGACATCACTGTCTTCTTTCATAACAGTAACAATACATGATTTCTTCCTTATCCTCAACAGTCCACTCTATGATGTCCCCATTCTGGGCCAGTAATCAGGGAGCCTGAATCCTCACCACTGACACTGGAGAGGGAAGTTCACTTGGAACAAAAATTGATACATTCAGTATTTCCAGATGCAGCTCTCTGCAATAAAGTACAATTTCCCTTAAGAGTACACAGGGAACACACACACAGTCCAGGAGTTGTTTTTTCCCTCTCTCTCTCCAGCTCCCCAGTAAGATAGCCCCCACTGGCACAGCTGCAGACTTGAGTCCTCAAAGGCTGGCACAGATTTAATGGCTATGCCCCCTTCTCCTCAGACTATAAGGTAGTTACACTGCCACCAGACACTCCAAAGCCAACTACTCTAAGGCTCTTGCAATGGGTATCCAATTATACTAAATGAAATTAATATTAATGCAAATTATAGTGTTTGGCCAATGCAGTAAGGCTTTCAGGCGTGGAAACAAAGTCACCAAATAGATACGAGTACTCTCAAAGATTAGAATATTCTCTAAAGGACCAGCCACAATGAAAAGTTTAAATATATTTAATAATAAATAATAAAATAACATGAAAAACTACATATCTATTTACAGTAAACACCAGAGTTTCAGTCACAGGAAATACTAAAATAACCCAGATGAATATATTCACACAGATACAGAAAAACAGTACTTAATTAATCTCACTATACTTTCCTGACTAATCTAAAGAAAAAGAAGTTAAGTCTTACCATAACGTTCCATCTGTGATGTTGTGCCTCATTCAGTCATTACGCATGGGTATCGGTTCCACCTCGGAACCGAGTCGGCCATTTTCCAAGCTATCAGCCACAAACTCTCGAGCTAAACTCTTACCCATAATTCCCCTCTCCCTGTTACCTCAAATTGAGTTTGCAAGTCAAAAGAAGGTAGAGGCTACCTCTGGTCAACTGACTTATCTGAATCGGAAGGTGAGATCCACTATAAGCCTCAGGAGGGGGATGGAGGGAGGGTCGACTGAAGGAACGTTATTGTAAGACATAACTTCTTTATCTGATGATGTTCATCCTCGTTCATTCCTTACACATGGGACAGAGTCCCCAGCTACCTTATTTCTTGGGAGGCCCTCATGGAAGGACGTTCCTGAGCACCATAGAGCCAAATTATGCTCTTCCCTTGGAAGCCAGATCTAATTTGTAATGGCTGATGAAGGTATGTGGTCTAGCCCACGTAGCAGCTGCACAAATGTCATGTAAAGAAGCTCTAGCATGGAAAGCAGCTGAGGTTGCTACTGACAGAGTAGAATGAGCCTTGACAGTGGTAGTTAACTGAACACTGTTTGCTTTAAATAAAGGTTATGCAGTCTTTCAACCACTTAGCCAACGTGGCCTTGGAAACAGCACATCCTAATCTAGGTCCAGAAAAGGCCAAAAAAAGCTGATCTGACTTGCGAGAAACTTTAGTTCTATCCAAGAAGAAACAAAGTTGTCTGTGAATGTCTAGGGTATGTAGGCAATACTCTTCTGTGTTTGAATGATCGGGAAAGAAAACTGACAATTCAATGGTTTGGTTCATGGACATGTCAGAAATCACTTTGGGCAAAAAGGTAGGGTTAGTTCTTGATGACACTCCTTATGAAAGGTCAGGTATGGCTTCTTGATGCACAAGGCTTGAAGTTCGGAGATACGTCTGGCAGAAGTAATGGCAACTAAGAATAAAGTCTTCCAGGACAAGTATTTGAAGTTGCAAGAAGAAGCTGGTTCAAAGGGTGATGTTGTCAAAGCTTGTAAGACTAAAGCCAAATCCCATGGTTGAGTGGGTTCTCTAAAGGGAGGTTTTAGATGAAAAATGCATTTTATGAAGGTCCTGCATAATTTGTGAAACATGAAAGAAGAATCCTGGACCCCATTGTGGAAATTAGAAATGGCGGCCAAGTGAACTCTTATCGTGGAAGCAGAAAGACCAGACTGGAATAAATCAGACCGACATTCTAGCACTATGGGCATTGGTGCTGAGAAAGGATCTATCTGTTTTTCTTTTAGCCAGATAGTAAACCTCTTCCACTTGCTGAGGTATGTTTTTCTGGTAGACGGCTTATGAGATGCAATGAGAATGTCACGTACAGGTAAGGACAGATCATTCCGCCTGGCAATCACTGGAAGTGGAGGAGCTAAGCTGTGAGCTTTAGAATGTTTAGGTTGGGGTGAATCAGGTTCTGTGGATGGGAGATCAAGTCTAGGGTTGGATCGAGAGTCCAATGTTGATCTAAACAGGTGAGGCCACAGGAAGGGGAACCAAATCTGATGAGGCCAAAATGGCACTATGAGGATTAATTTGCTCTTCAACCGGCGGGCTTTCTTCAAGACCTGGGGAATGAAGGGAAGAGGAGGAAATGCATAAAGTAGACCCGAGGGCCAATCGTGGACTAGAGCGTCCCTGGGTGACTGTCCCCGAGGGGGAACCAGGGCGAAAAAATTGCTGCATTTCTAGTTAGCTGGGGAAGCAAAGAGGTCGCAGCAAGGAAGACCCCAGCAGTTGAAAATCTCCGCCGCTATCAAGGGATTCAGGGACCACTCGTGAGGTTGAAGAATGCACCTGTTGAGTCTGCCTGCTATCACGTTGCGTTGGAACTCCCGGGAATGTGCGCCTGCTAGAAGAAAGCAGTTGGTAGCCATCGCCCATTGCCATAATCTCATGGCCTCCTGGCAAAGGGGATAAGACTTCGTTCCGCCTTGCTTGATGTACCAGACCACCGCCATGTTGTCTGATTGAATCACAATGGTCCCAGATGGCAACAGGGGATGAAATGTTTGCAATGCCAGAAGCACAGCCCTCAACTCCAGAACATTTATATGCAGATGGGCCTCCATTTCGGACCACGTACCTTGGACAATCTTTCCCTGATATAGACCCCCCCACCCCATCAGGCAGGCGCCCGTGGTCACTGTGGCCGTGGGCTGTTGTGGGGAGAAGGTACGAGACCACTGAAGCAGATTCTGAGACAACCACCAATTTAAGTCCTGCTTGCACCTGTGAGTTATCCGAATCTCGGCTGAAGGAGGGAGCTGAAAAGAGTACCACTGAGTGAGTAGTAACCACTGTAAAACCCTCATGTGAAACCTGGCTAGGGGAACAAATGTAATGGAGGCTACCATGGAACCCAACAGCTGTAGAACCGAGTGAGCTGAGGATTTCTCCTTTGAGAGGATTGGAATCAACTGCAGTCTCAATCTTTGAATTCTGTGCTCTGGAATGGATGCTCTGCAGTTCATTGTGTTTAGGAGGACCCCTATGAACTCTGTGGATTGAGATGGGGTGAGACTGGATTTTTTCCAATTTATGGTTATGCCTAGCCTTTCTGCAGTGTGAAGAGAGAAAGCCAGGGCTTTTTCTAAGTATGGAAAAACCTGGAATCTCTGTAGTCGTAGGAACGCTGTGACGACTGCCATGCACTTTGTGAACACTCTGGGGGCTACAGAGAGTCCGAAGGGCAGTACTCGGAACTGATAATGCCTGGTTCCCACACGGAAGCGAAGGAATATCCTTGACTGTTTGTCCACTTTTATGTGGTAGTATGCGTCTTGAAGATCTATAGAGCACATCCAATAGTCTTTTTCCAAAAGTGGGAGGATAGACTGTATAGTGACCATCCGGAATTTCTGTACCTTTACGAATTTGTTTAACACACTGAGATCCAAAATTGGTCTCCAGTCCCCGATCTTTTTTGACACCAAAAATAGTCTTGAGTAGAATCTGGATCCTATCTAGTCTGGTGGGACTGTTTGGATGACTCTTTTGCTTAGCAGCTTTGCAATCTCTAATGCTACCCGTACCCTTTGACTGGGTGGCACGTCGGGTAATTTCCTTAAGGTGGCGGGATAAAGATCGAACAGGATATGGTAACCTCTGGTTATTATCTTTTGTACCCAAGAATCAGTGGTGACGGTTAGCCAGGCAGAAGGGTACAAAGAGAAACGACCCCCAACCATTTCCAGAGGAAAGCAGTTGGGCCGTTCCTCAGAAGCACTGATAGGGTTGGCCAGTGAAAGAATCCCTGGAACCCTGGCTACTCGGACCTCTTCTGCCCTGAAAGGGGCGCCTTCCCAGAGAATTTTCCCCTCTGCCTCTAGGGGAAAAATCGGCCTGTGTGTCACGGAAGGAGCCCTGAGATTTTTTGTGCCATATCTTCCCACTCTTTTGGTTTCTGGAGAAAGCCCGTTGAGGGGAAGAGTAACAGACACCACCGGCAGAAAGGGTCTTACCATCCAGTTCACATCTAGCCAGTGTGCTTTTAACTTTGGGACCAAACAACGAAGAGGCTTCAATTGGAGCGTTGATAAAGGAAGCCTTGATGGGTTCCGCAAAATCACACAAGCGCATCCAGGCAAGTCGTCTCAGAACAACGCCTGCACCCGCTGCTTTAGCTGTTCCTTCTGTTGCTTGAGAAATGAGATGCATGAAGGAGTTAGAAATAGATTCAGTGGTGGCTAATTGTGAGGCCACTTTGTCACGGACCTCATCAGACACAGCACCAGCCAAAGTTTCAGAGAGCTCAGAGATTAAGTCTCTTTGAAGCCTGGTAAAATGTGCCATATAGTTCAGAGCCCTGACTGCAAAGGTCCCTGATGCAAAGGTACGCTTCCCAATTCTGTCCAGGGCCCGAGACTCTCCATTGGGTGGATGAACAGTCTGGATTTCTT
The DNA here is from genome assembly GCF_019279795.1 of Protopterus annectens. NCBI lineage: Eukaryota > Metazoa > Chordata > Ceratodontiformes > Protopteridae > Protopterus > Protopterus annectens. Next base: position 451,510,246 of record NC_056750.1, read on the forward strand.
CGTCCGCCAGGTCCTTTTTAGCTGCGGCCGCCACCACCAAGGCATCTACCGGAAGACCTTTGGACCAATGGAGGTCGCTCTCAGGAGGGGACAAAATTTTATCTGACCTCCGGGGAATGGCCTCAACTGTGTCAGGAGCCTTACATACACACTGCACGACGAGGCGGACCAGTTCGTCGGCAGGTGGAGTAACCCAGGAGGTAAGGGGCTGGGCACAAAAGGCCTATAGGAACACAGAGTCTTCAGAGGTTGGGTTAGGGGGCTGCCAATCACCTCTCTGTTTCAGGATTTCTAGGATATCTCCGAAGGATACCTCAGAGGGTGACCTAGAGGACCCTTCCCCATCATCCAAGTCTGTGTCTACGGTGAGGGACTCATCAGTGGAGTCCATGCGTTTCCTCTTACACGAAGACTTTCGATGAACTTCCTCAGAGGGAGGAACTGGGGAAGACAGCTCAATAGGGGCCTCCTGTGGGGGTAAGTCCTGAGGCTCTTCGTGCCCGGTGTTCTTGTGTAAAAAGAGGAGGCACTGATAGTACAGAAACATCAGCCGAAGCAATAGTCTTCTCCCGACTCGGAGTCCCTGGACGGCTGTGGAAAGCTGAAGAAGGGGCACCACAGTTAGCATCCTGGGTAGTGGCAAGAGAATCCTGCCACAAAGGCAACTGAGGCTCCTTAGTGAGAGCCAAAAGGGGAACCGCAGGTGAAGACTGTGCTATAGTAAGGGGCTTCCAAGACAGTGACAGGGGCGCTGATGAAGAATTGTCACCTCCAGAGGAAGTACAGGTCCTGGGAGGAATAATACCTCTAGCCAGAAGCAACTGATCCACAAGACGCGGTACATCGTGTTCAGAGAGGCTTCTGGTGGATCTCACAGACATAGCTGAAGGAGAATCAGGTCTATCCAAAGTCGGAACAAGTTCAGTGCCCACAACGGTCGGAGTTTGTACCGCAAAAAGAGGAGATGGCATGGCCTGAACAACAGTAGTGTGCCCCGAGGGAACCATCTGTGCCGAAGGTAATGTCTGCACTGATGAGGTTGGTACCAAAGTGTTAATTGGCGGTGTTGAGAGAGTCTGCAGCAGAAAGGGAATGGTTGGTGCCAAGTGAGTAGTCTGTGTCGAATCGATGGCCTGAACCGAGAGGGAGACTGGTGTCGACACACCTATCGGCACCGACTAAAACTGCATGGACTGTACTGTCGGTGCCGATGAAGGAGTCTGAATCGAGGAGCCCCTTGGTTCCGACATTGTATGAGGCACACTACTAGGTGCCAAAAAAGTAGATGGTGCCGATGGACTCTGAACCAAATAACTAGGCTCTGAAATCGTTGGTACCGAAGAGGCCAATCCGTAATGGAAAGCTTAGGTTTTTTAGGTCTTGGTTCCATAGGGCCTCCAGCCGGAGAGGATGGAAGAGACTTACATTTTTTATAATCATCACTCCTTTTCTTGTGGGACCTTGGAGGGGATGCTCTGTCCCAGAAATAGCCTCTGAAAAGGAAGATTTAAGTAGCCCCTTTAAAATCAACTTATTCTTTCTTTCAATGACAGTCCTATTAGTGAAATTCTTACAAATCCTGCTAGGCGGGTTAATTGTTAAATGAGGCACACCCAAACAATAAACACAAAGAATGTGCATCAGAGACAAGCAATTTATGGCCACATTCCACACATCTTTTAAAACCTGGACTGACTTTTTTTTCTGTCATAGTAAAGAAAGGGAAAGAAGGGTTACCAAAAAGGAATTACCTGAAGGTAAGGCCCAGAAAGATTTACCAATGATGGTAAAGGGAAAGAAATACCTCATCAGTAAGAGAAAGAAAAAAAAAAAACAAAATAAGAGCACAAGAAGCTGTCGCTAGGTGCGATAAGGTAAGAGATAACTAAATAACTACATTTTTTCCTCAAAACGTTTAGTCAAATTTTTGAAAAGATCAAGAGAAGTAGCCTGACATGACCTAACTGCGATGCGGCAAACAAAATCTGGGGTAACAGGGAGAGGGGAATTATGGGTTTAGCTCGAGAGTTTGTGGCTGATGTGAGCTTGGAAAATGGCCGGCTCGGTTCCGAGGTCGGAACCGATACCCATGAGTAAGGAATGAACGAGGATTAATATCATCAGATTTACTATTCCCTGTTTCACTAGATGAAGTAGGTGAGTTATCCTTCTTTGTCAGGTTCCAAAAAAACAAAATGCAATGAGACTTCCCTCGCATCTGGTATTAAAACCTCATTTTTGTACTAGATTACATACATCTGGTCATCTGACTTCTGGTTCCCATGCTACCCCTATTGCTAGAAAGTGAACCAGACTTTAGCACATGTGTGTTACCATACACACAGACAGAGCTTTGCTGAGGTGTGTTATAGCATCTGGAAGCTATAAAACCATAAAACACTTCCGCTCTTCCTACAGGAGCTAATAAACCATTCTCTGGCACTGACATTTAGTCTCTGGCTACAATCAGAACTGTAAGATATTTATGGCCTAAATTAAGTAATTTAATTTTTTACTATTTTTCAAAGTTAGCTAGACTGAGATTAACTTCTTCTCTTCCAGTATCCTGTATTAAAACATATATATTTAGTCAGTTACAATGCAGTCAGGACCCACTGTTGGTACATTTTTTTAACACAAGCAGCTTTAGAAAAACATTTTCAACACAAACATCTGCACAAATCAATTTGATATACAAATTACATATAATTTTGTACCAAATTCCAGCTAGCTGTGCTGGCATGCATTACACATCTACTGCCCTACTTCTTCTAGCATGCCTGGCAATAAATTGTCACACTACCATCTTTATGGCTCTTTTAGCCTATCAATTTTTTGTGATTTTTGTGGACTGCTACTTTCTTCTACAACAGAGGGGTCTATCTTCTCCCTGAGCCTGGCTTAACCCCACTGCAGGAAATTTTCTATCGCTTACAGATTCTACACTGCCAGTCCTGGCACCAGTGCAACCACCAGGATTAGGCACTTTTTTATCCTGGGACTTATGCACCCATCTTGTCTTTTTATTTATTTTTTTATCCTTCCTGTCTCCATGGTATATGCTATATAAGATACAGTCTCTATATCAGTGTCAACTTGGTGAGATGTTGTGAAAACAAAGTCCACCATGTGACAGACCTGTGCGTATGGGGTTATGTTCAATTAATTCTTATAGATGACGGTAATTACACCTGCCTGTTTATCTGTCCCATCAAGCTTAATTATAATGAAACCATGTGGGATAATTGCATTGTGATTTACATCTTTTTTTCAGCCAGGTTTCTGCAGATATGATTATGTCTGGGGTATATGTGACAATACAAGCATGTATGTCCTAGAATTTATGGCATATGTTTCTAATATTGATATTTAGGAGGAGAAGACTGGAAATAGAGGTGGGAGAGAAAAAGAGAATGGTACATTCAATACTGAGCTGCTAGTGTGTGTTTTTTTTTTTTTTTTTTTTTTTTTTGCTGTTGTGTAGGGCTGGGATTTGGGTAAATGTCTCCACTGATTTTTGGGAGGAAATTTTTATGAAGGAAAGTATGTAGCCAAATACATTTCTGCTTTGGTTTTATTGGATATTGTATGTTAAAATACTTAGATTTAAGATACCTGTAACTGAAAAGTCTAAAAAGGTTTGCTGGTATAGTGTGGATGCTACAGTGCTTGACAGAATTGGTAACTACTGGTGTTATGAGCATGGGTTTGTAGAAGTATTAATTATACTCAGTAGGGAGGTATGGTAGTTGGTAAAAAGTGCTAATATGCTGAGGAAGCACAGTAATAGGGTTTGAGTCACATTCATTTTTGTAAAATATTTAAGTTAAATTTTGCTGAAAATACTAGTTTGCATTTTAAAATGTTACTGGTACAAGGACAGTTTTAGTTACAGCAATATAACTTCTCAAAGGACATGACGGGTTGCATGACTAAGTAAATGAGTCAGAGATGCTAGTTGCTGGGTAACTGCTAATGGACTACGTCCTGATTGTTCTAATGCAGAGATAGGTTTGGAGAAGCATCAGGATGGCATTAGCATTGTTTAAATATAGAGTAAAAGGGGGTGGGGTAGAAACTGGGGGTAGTGTAGGGGAATGGAGTGGGGCCCATCCACTGAATTAGCAATGCAACAGTGTTGAGAAAAACGATCAGTAAAGCTTTGGCTACAGCATAAGGTAAGAAGGTTTCCAGAGATAGTAAGCAACTGTATGAGTTGAACAGTGTAAAGCACAGTTGAGACAAGTAAAAAGGAGAATTACAGGGAGTAGTTCACAAGCCCGGGAAGACTAAGCAGAGTTACAAGGGCAGTTAAGTATTTAGTGCATTAGCTGTAAGATACTGTAGAGTAAAGGAAGAAAAGGAGGAGGGAGTAGTTTGAAAATGAAAGTAAGGCAAATAGATTGCCCTATCTCAGTAAGGGGTGTAACAAGTTATGTACTGGTTATTTTGGACTACATTTTGAATTTTGGAACGCTCAGAAATAAGTTAAGAAGGGCAAATCCAAAAGAGGTCTCCATTTCCCTCTTTTCAGAGAAACAGGTAAAGACTTGAATAGAAATTTGTCTCCTACCGAAGAGGGGGTACTAATTCTATTGCACTGTAAAGAAAAACTATATAATTGGTGTTATTAAATGAGTTGGCCTGATGGAACTGGAGTTGGGTGGTAGAGGTGAATAGTCACAAGGGAGCTGGTTTGTCAGGAAAGGTGAGGTAGTCTCCTGTTTGAGTTTGTCTTGAGATCTCAATATCTTTTACCCTTTGGGGTACTTTTTTTTTTTTTTTTAAAGGGACCAGCTTTAGAAGGGTGTCTTGTCTGAAACTTGGAAACAGAATAGAAAAAGATTTAGTTACAGTCGTGCATACTTTTGCCTCTATCCTGAGGATTTTTGAAAATGTCAGTAGCAGTAGACCAAGGAGAGAATCTGTAGCCAGAGGGGCGTCAAAAATTTTAGATTTAACATCCAAAGGAAGAGACGGAAGCCTAAGCCAGGAAAATCTCCTCCAAGCAAAACCAGTAGCAGCTGGTCTGCAGGAGGCATCAGCTGCATCACAGCTGCATTTAATACAATGCTTAACTACCTGAGTGGCAGAATTCAGTATAGACACAGCAGCAGCAGACTTGTTTACGGACTCAGACATATTAGATAAAAGCTTTCCTAGATCTCCCAACAAGGGCAAGAAATATGTAGTCATATCTGTCTGACAGCTAAGAGCATGGACGGCAAGAATAGAGGAATTATAAATCTTTTTTTCCCATAACTATCATTAGCACTACTATCTTTAACATTAGGAAGTACATTGGTAGAAGGCAGAAGTTAAGCAAGTTTATCAGATTCCAGTAAAATGACAGCCAGGTCAAACGAGGGGTTCTTATACAAACATTTGTGGGACCATATGACTTTAAAAAATATGTCAAGCTTCTTTTGGGCAGAAGCTTGGAGGTCATTTCTTAGAAGGCATGACAAATCTTGCAGGGCCTTGATAGGAGGTAAGGTGGATGGCTTTGGATTTCTCATAACTTAAGATCATACTATCATTTTTCTCACACCTGACACTTGTTTGCCTTCCCACTGAAAAATGTTGCATCATCTTTATATAACACTGTGTTCACAAAGTAAAGTTCCTCTAAAGGAGAGCCTGGAGTGTGTGTGTGGTTCACTAAAGAGTCACACCCAACAGATGATAGAATCTGAGAGGAATATGTCAAGTAATCCCCCTCAGAATATGAATCTTTGTCATCTGAAGATGCATCCCTATGTCTCTTCAGCAGAGAAGATGAGGAAGGAGAAGGGTATATGAAAAGAACAGAAGGAGTTTGAGAAAGAGAGAGACTAAGGCTTTCCTCTCTGACCAGAATATGAGGCATGACATTGGGTCCATCTGAAATAATCAGCCTTGGTTCAACTTCACAACAGAGGCAGCCATCTGACCAGTTGGGGTGGACTTGCTAAGTGACAGTACCTTTTCAGTTCCTAATGGGGTCATGACAGAGGGGGCTGCTGATACATCTGGATGGTCAGAGAACTCATCAGGAAACACACTGGAAACATCTGGGTCCAACCAAACAGACGAAGCATACAATTTAGCTTTTTTAAACTTCTTTTTCAGAGGATGGACACAGTATCAGATTACATTTTAACATTTGCGAGCACCTGTAGTCTCTGATTTCAAAATCTTAAGAGGACAGACAGCTCCTAACAGTCTCAGGAACAAAGAAATGGCCTACAGTACAATTTCTATAAGCGGGACTGGCACATAGGCAAAATATAAACATTTAGTACAGTTATCCCTGTGAAGTATTTCTCTCCCACAATCACATTTTCCCATCTTAGTTGACATGACAAGAGAGTCATTTTACTCAAAAAATTATGAAAAAAAGAAAGTTTTTCAACAGGGATACTTATCTGCCCTAGGAAATGGAACTGGCAACGATTGCACAGCTGACAGACAAATGCACTGTTATGGCTGGCTGGTGGTCAGGAAATTCAGAGTCACTTCATGCCCGTATGTCCCTTGTGTACCATATACAGCATAAAACGAAGATAACAGACTGACATCCTGGTCAGACATGCAGCTATTCTTGGCAGAATACCCCACTTGTTATTAATTTTGCAATAGTGATCACAGAAAGGACATTTGACAATGTAACGCAGATTCAGAAACTGTTAACAAACGTCTGACTTCTTTGCAAACTAGCATGTGACAAGCATCTTTTAAGTCTAATGCAAACATGAAACTGATGGGGAGGTACTTGGAGGAAAAACATTTTTGAATGTTGGGACCGTGACATAGAGATTGAGAAAGGAGTCTAGGACTGGTCTCCAAGTTCCTTCTTTCTTTGGCACCAGGATCCCTGAATAAAAACCTTTGCCTGTCTGATCTGAGAGCACTAGTTTTATGACTTACTGAGATAATACACACTCTAAAACTGCAGGAAACAGTTAACATTTGATTTACAGGAGGAGGTGGAAACCCCCGAAAGGGACTGCCATTCTCAGATCCCATTTGTCTGAGATAATCTGATGCCACTGAGGAGGATGAAGACCGAGACTGAGGTACAGATTTAAAAGCCTGCCATTGTGGGAGAGGAGGGGACACTTGAATGGGCAAATGTTCATTCTGACTTTTTGGACTGTCCCAGATTCTGGAAGACTCCACCTTTCTTCGTGGAGCTTTCTTGCCACTGCTTTTAAAATTTGTTCAGACTGCTCATTCTGCTTCTTGAAAATGGGTCCAAAATTCAAAGGAAAGTTCTTAATGAATTTAGAAAAGGAAGGATGACAAATGTTGGGTAACCCCTTGTATCAATTTTCCATTTTCATCAATTTTTTTAGAACCTCAGCAACAGAAGGGCCAAATAAAAAAAACTTTGCCGGGAGAAGTTAAAATCTCAGCTTTAACATCTGACAGCTTTTGAGATTGTAACCAAGTGATTCTTCTTCAGGAACAGCCAGGGGCAGCCCGTGCTATTGGACTGCCGGACTGCAGCCCCCCCCCCCAGCTGTAAAAAAGAAAAAAAGAAAGAAAATAAAAGATAAAAAAGAAAATTAAAAATCGCAGACTTTCGTGCATTCGCACTAGTCCGGACTGCTGCTGAGACAGTCTGGAGCATGCACAAACTGTTTCAGCAGCAGTCCGGATTAGGAAACATTTAAGAGCAGAGATCCCAGAAGTCTATGCAGCTGTAAATGCATAGACTGTCGCTGGAAACGGATCGGACTCAGACTACAACGTCGGCAGGCTGGAGTCTCGTCGGGGGAAGAACACCTCACGTGGTGGATTTGATGCTCCAACTGACGTAATGAGCAGGCAGGTTTGTAGTGCTCTAACAGCTATGGATTTAATGGCACGGAGGGATATACATCGCTCCAGGTGTGTGTCTGTGTGTGTGCGTGTGCGTGTGCGTGTGTGTGTGTGTGTGCGTGTGTAAAATGCCCCAGTTGCTATATACTGGTGGCTAGAACAAATTCATGGTGGTGTGGTAGGGAATACCTCAGGCTTGAACCCTGTACCTTGTATGCAGGTGTTAAGGACCTGAATTCCCTACCCATCACCATTTGTAAAAAAAAATGCAGGTCATATTTGATCTGATCTGTTCCTCATAATATCTGTGGTTTCTAAATGTTGCAATGCTTGATATTTGATGGTGCAGTGGTAGCATTGTTGCCTCACAGCTATAGGTTCTCAGGTTTGATTCTTGGCTGGGGTGCCTTCTGTGTGGGGTCTGCATCTTCTCCCTTTGTTTATGTGGGTTTGCTTTTGTGTCCTCCCATGTTACAAAGACATGTCTGCATTATTTTTTCCTGGGCCTCTGCTGAAAATTGTTTTTTTGTTCGAAGTCAGACTGCCCTGATTAACAAATGTTAAATAAAATTGACAGGCATTTGAATTTCAGACTTCAGGGGTTCTGAATGTTTAATTCCTTACATATTTGATGGTGCAGTGGCAGCATTGTTGCCTCACAGCTACAGGTTTTCTGGTTTGATTCTTGGCTGTGGTGCCTTCTGTGTGGAGTTTGCATCTCATCCCTGTGTTTGTGTGGATTTGCTCTGGTGTCCTGCATTTTACAAAGACATGTGTCTGCGGTATTTCTCCTTGGGCCTCTGCTGAAAATTGTTTTTGTTCCGTCAGAAGTAAAATTGACAGGCATTTGAATTTCAGATTTCATATTCTTCAGAAAATACATAGTAACACAACCTTTTATTCTAGCAATTTTCTATGTTTATAAGATGAATATTTGAAAATTGTCCTTATTTCTGGGACTGTATTACCCCATTATTGGCTTTGTCCAGGTTTTTTGTGCTAAGGTTGACAGCTATGGCAAGAACTGAATTCACTGAATATGTTTGAGGGCTGTATTCCCTCATTACTGGGTTTGTCCAGGTGTTTTGTACTAAGAGGTTGACAGCTATGGTGAGAACTGAATTCATTAAATTATAGCCATTTAAGTTTCAGTCTTCCTCTCTTTCACAAAGCAGCTGATTTGGCGTAGTGATATGTTGCTCTGACTGTTTTGCACAGGGACCTTGGCAGTAAAATGCATGGTGGTAACGCAGCATTTTATTCTAGCAACTTTCCAAGATTATACAAGCAATGTTTAATGTGTCCCTTGTTTTTGGGCTTTTGACCCCCACCAATAAATTTGGCTTTTTCCAGATTTCTTGTGCTGCGAAGTTGATATCCAGTTGAGTATTGAGTAAATATTACAAGGAGCTGAGAGCTGCAGGGGAAGAGAAGTTTAGTGCTGCTTATGCTAAGTCAGCTTGCAGTGTTAATAGCACAACAGATTGTGTACTTGCTTTTGATGCTGAAGGTTGTTAGTTCTACTCCCACAAGAGGTGAATGCTGCCGTACTGAAAAAGTTAAGATACTAACTATGAGCCTGTTATCAGTTTGCCATCCATTCCCTATTGCAATATTACTAGATTATCATTTTTAATGTAATATAGGCAATTTATTCCTCAGGGGCATCAGACACTTTATTTTTCATTATTTTTCGATGAAACCATGAAATATAAAGGTGTTTGCTAGCAGCAACCTCTTCATTAGTTACAGATTTATTTAATGTGGAATTATTTAGATGACTTTTTTACTTCTTCAGAGATTGTGCATATTTACTGATAATGGTGGGCTGTAGAATTGTGCATATTTACTGATAATGGTAGACTGTAGAATTGTGCATATTTACTGATAATGGTGGACTGTAGAAGTTTGAGTAGACTTTTATGATGGAAATGTTCTGAACTGGGCAGTTTTGTCATTATGGGTGCATGCGTTTTGTTTTATTGTTTACTGGAAAAATGTTCAAAACAATAGGAAGGTGTATCAAAGAGCACATGTATGTTTCATATGCAAGGGGCCTATGATTTGAAAACAGCCCAGAATTAATCTTTATCTGCCCCTGGTAAAATGTATTTTCTTTGAATGTGGGTTTCAATGCTGTTTCAATGAATGTGAGTTTCAAGGGCAGAGAAGTTTCAATGCCTAAGTTTGTTTAGCAGATGTCTTAGTGTTTGTGCTGTAAAATGCAAAATAAAACTTTCAAATGAAGTCCAAATCATCATAGAAGTAAATCAGTATGCACATTAGTGTTTATGGTAAATGGAGTGAAATAGCCAAGTAATGGATCATTGGAATGGCTGTAGGGGGAGGCTCCATTCGACCATGATTTTGTGAGGAGGAAGGGCGGCAAACTTAAAGACAGCCCCAACTGAACTATACCTCCCAAATGTCCAGATTTTCAAAGAATGAATAGATTTTTCTTCTTATGTTTGGTTTGTTCCTCATAAAATGTGTGGTTTTCTGGCAAATCATTTAGGAATTGAGTCACTAAATAATGACACACTGAGTTTCAGACTTCATAACCGTCAGAAAAATGCATGCTAAAGTAAGACCTGTTGTTCTATCAACTGTCTCAGTTTATACAAGAGTAATTTTTAGTACTGTTTATATGTTCCCCCAATATATTTGGCCTTGTCCAGATGTATTGCATTAACAGGTTGAGAGGTACATACAAACAAATTGCTTTATAGAATTAGGCATAGCCAAACCTCTTAATTATCCCTGATTTTGGCTCAACATGTTGCTCTTCCCCCTAATAATCCCTCCGCAAAATAGCAATTTTGGGAGAAAACATGGAGGGTATACAATTAAGAAATAACTGTAATAATCAGAGTTATAGATTACTTTCATTTCAGAAATGCATGAAGATTATTTTATTTTGTCAGCTGTTCAAGTTAACAGTACTAATATTAAAGTGTCCCTTCTTTGACAGGTTCCCAGCTGTATTGTGTGGCTATTTTATATTTTTACATCACATTTTTGGTCCATTTTTCATAAAATTGTTTTTTTTGGCAAATTAGTGACAAATCATTAAAGACTGAAGTTACAAAATAATGACAGACATTTGAGTTTCAGATTTCATACCATTCAGAAAATTCATACTAATGCAAGACCTATTCTATTATCTTTCTAAGTTTATAAGAGCAATATTTAAAAATTGTCCTTATTTTTGGGCCTTTGTCCCACTTCTTTGTATGGCTTTGTCCAGATTTCTTGCTCTGAGGTTGAGAGGTATGACAAATGTGTCAGGACCATCACAGTCAGCCAGAGACATTTCAAATTGTGACATACTTGTTGCACCCCACTTCCCCATGTAGTGACTCTGGATGTGTCGAAGCAAGGCAAGGAGTAGTTATGCAGTGTAAATATGCAGAGTATCCCCCCATCCAAGGTAGATACAAGTACTAGAGTGGCTTTTCATCTGTCCTTGATTTTTGCAGAATGGCCTGGTCTCTGTCGTATTTTTTGTACTACTGATTTATGCTTATTACTCAAAGTGCCTGTTGCTCTGTGTTTAAGTAGCAATACTTTAATGACCATCATGCAAGCTTGGCTGAGATTGTAAGATGCAAGTAAGCTTTAATAAGCATACTGTTAAAGAATTGCCAACATTGAAAGCCTTTCTGTTGTTGCCATTTAGAGAATACTTAACTAGATAATGTATAAGCCTTGGGTATTGAAATGCATATGACAGTATTTGTAATAAAGGACAGGATTACATTATTTTAAGAAGCTCATTACATTTGGAGACTTCCAGTCATCTCTGCAAGCTTTACCCGTAAACTAAACAGAATGCCAATCGTGTGGTCCATAACCTGTACAGTAATCCTTTTAAGCAATGTATCTTGAGCTTATTTCTTGTTTGCTTTTCATTTTTTACTTTGATCATGTTTTCCCTATGAAACAAGTAGATAGTTGTCAGGCAGCAAGTCTTTTTTGGATAAGAAACATTTTTACAAGTGGGGGCATCATAGATTTCTACTTTCAGCATGTTACTTGGTACTTTAATAAAGCTGAATATAAATTATAATTAGAACTGAAGTGCAAGAAGTGGTTTGAGTTGAGTGCTGCTTGTTTTTCTTATACTTGATTTTGACTGGCATTCCATTCATGTATTTAAAAAATAATTTATTTTTCCATGCCTCACAACCTTTTTGTTTCCATCTAGATATTAAGTAAGCTGTCATGCAGCCAATGCATTGAAATATTTTTATTTTTCTACACTTCATTCTGTCTTGATTGGACTCGCATAATAAGGGTTTGGTACCCAGGGCAGTGTATTTAGTTAGTTTTTGTGGTTTTGAGTATAGCTCCTCCCCTTTCTAGTTGGTCACACCCCTTCCCATTGACCCCACCCATCTAGCTGTCTCCTGCAGCCCCCCTTTGATTTGAAGTCACCAGCCGCCACTGGGAAAGTACAGTTTTGTACCTACCATAAATGTAGATGTTCGAAGATCCACATTGCTGCAGTCCTTACACTTGGGTAGTCCGCTGTCCTCGATCGGCCCGAATATCAAAGTATTAGGCTGACGTCGGTCAAGGCGCTTAAGACTGACATCAGGACGTCAGGGTACAAATGCGCATGACCGACGTCATATCCTCAGTCTTTTCTTGCCCCAGATGTCAGAAGACCCTAAAAAGAAAGGTCAAAACCAAAAGACAGCAAAAACCAACCAACCACCCCTTGCACTAATAATATGTACAATATATACAATATCCACAATATTCACAACCCAAACCACACAACCGCCTCTAACTACAGAGGGAAGGAGGGAGGGTAAATTGGACTGCAGCAATGTGGATCTTCGAACATCTACATTTATGGTAGGTACAAAACTGTACTATGTTCTTCATCTCACATTGCTGCAGTCCTTACACTTGGGTAGAATCCCAAAGCAGAGGTAAGGGAGGATGGCAAAACTATAAAGCAGTAGGAGCTGCCAAAATGCCCTGTAAAATTGCAGTGGCAAAACCAGCCCTAGATTTAGAGTAAAGTGGAAGGTGGTAATGCTTAGAGAAAGTATGCACTGAACTCCAAGTAGCTGCCTCCAAAATATCTTTAGTTGCCACCCCTTAAAAAGCTGTAGAAGTGGCAGTAGCCCTAGTGGAATGAGGCCTAATCCCAGCTGGAACCTCCTTACCATGATGGGAATAACAGAAAGCAATACAAAACCCAATCCACTTAGAAATAGTTTGTTTTGACACAGGCTTGCCCTGAGAACCCAAAGCAAATGAAACAAATAACTGCTGAGACTGCCTGAACCCTTTAGTTCTGCTCAAATAATATCGCAACTGCCTGTGTATATCCAAAGTGTGCAAAATCTTTTCCCCTTTATTTTGGGGGTTTGCATAAAAAGTAGGCAAATGAATAGTTTGGTTTAAAGCTACACTAGAAACCACTTTAGGCATAAAGGAAGGATTAGTACGTAAAGATACCCTATCCTTGTGGAAAATTAAGAAAGGCTCAACCGCCATAAGGGCCTGCAATTCAGAAACCCTTCTCGCAGAGGTAATGGCCAACAAAAAAGCAGTCTTCCATGATAAATATTTCAACTCGGCAGTAGCTGCAGGCTCAAAAGGTTGTAGAGTGAGTTTCTCCAACACAAAATTGAGATCCCAAGCAGGAGTAGGAGCTCTACGTGGGGGTCTTAAATTCTTTGCCCCTCTAAGGAATTGCTTAAACAAAGGATGAGAAAACAATGGTGGGTCACAGTCATAGTGAGCAGAAATTGCTGCAGCATGAACCTTAATAGAAGAGAAGGACAAACCTTTGTCCAGTAACTCAGCAAGATATTGAAGAGCCACACTTAAATTAGGCTTAGAAACATCAAATTCCTTTGCTGTACTCCAAAATAAAAATCTCTTCCATTTATCTGCGTACACTTTCCTTGTACTAGGTCTTCTGGCCTCCAAAATAACATCCAAAACTTGCTGTGGAAGCTGAGACCCTCCAGGGTTTAAAACAGAATATGCCAGGCTGTTAGGTGAAGAGAGTGAAGCTTGACATTGAGTAAATGACTGTTCTCCTGAGACAGCAGGTGTGGAATCGAAGGCAAAGGCCATGGAGGCTCCCGTACCAGACTTCTCAGTAATGGGTACCAGTGCTGTCGAGGCCAATCTGGAGCTATTAAAATCATCTTTGGCTTGTCCTGTCTGACCTTTAGGAGTACCTTTGGGAGGAGAGGCAGAGGTGGAAAGGCATACACATGAAGATTGCTCCAATTGAATGAAAGAGCGTCCACTTTCCAAGCTGTGGGATGAAACCTTTTTGTGCAAAACTTTGGCAGCTGGAAGTTTAGTGGAGAAGCGAACAGATCTATGTCTGGAGTTCCCCATAACACTGTCAATTTCTGAAATACATGAGGATCCAATTTCCACTCGTGGGGATCCATAATCCGTCTGCTCAACACATCTGCTAAGGAGTTCTGTGCTCCCGGCAGAAACCTTGCCTGAAGATTCAGCTGTAAACTGAGAGCAGTTTCCCACAAAATCATTGCTTGCCTGCATAGAGGATAAGAATGTGTTCCCCCTTGCTTGTTGATGTACCACATGACAGTTGTGTTGTCTGTTAGAACCAACACCTGCCCTGGAAGAAGTAAATCCTTGAAAGCTATTAATGCAAATTGGACTGCTAACATCTCTTTCAAGTTGATATGTAGATGTTGAAGTCTGGCAGGCCACGTGTCTTGTATCCACTTTCCATTTAGATGAGCTCCCCAAGCTTTGTCTGAGGCATCTGTCGTTAGAATCTGACACGCCTCTGGCCGGGTCACAGAGAGTCCCTTGTTTAGGTGACATTCCTGAGCCCACCACAAAAATTCCTTTTGAATGCAAGGTATTATCTGAATGACAGTGTCCATATCCTGGCAGTGCTGTGTCCATACATTTTGAGATACCATTGTAGCTTCCTCATATGCAGTTTGGCATTGGGAAGCACCAGAATACAAGATGCCATGAACCCCAAGGCTTGAAGGACTGTCCTTGCAGTCAGCCTGGACTGATGAGACAATTGATGGAAGTAAAGAGAAAGATTCTTTTGTTTGTCCGGGGTCAAAAAGGCCATCTGGGATGCTGTATTCAGTCTCACACCCAGAAAGCACATGTCCTGAGAGGGTACTAGACTGGACTTTATTTCGTTCACAGAATACCCCAGGCATCTTAGCACTGCTATCACATATTGTAAATGATGAAGTAGTTCATCCCTTCCTTGGGCCAGAATCAGGCAATCGTCCAAATAAGGATAGATCTGTATTCCTCTTAGCCTGAAGAAAGCTATCACTGGAGCCAGAACCTTCGTGAACACTCTGGGCGCAGTAGATAAGCCAAAGGGCAATGCAGAGAACTGATAATGAGAAGTCCCAGCCCGAAAACGCAGATACTTCCTGCAACTTAGCCTGATAGGAACATGAAGGTAAGCCTCCTTGAGATCCAGAGTCACCATCCAGTGATCTTTGCCCAGCAGAGGTAAAAGCTGTTGTAACGTCAACATTTTGAACTTGGGAATGTCCAGATAAGTGTTGAGGATAGATAAATCCAAAATTGGTCTCCACGTGTTCCCCTTCTTTGGTACTAGGAACAGGCGAGAATAAAATCCTAGGCCCACTTCTGGCAGAGGGACCGGTTGTATGGCCCCTATTTGAAGCAGCAGAGAAATTTGTTTGTGAGCCTCTAGTCTTTGCTGAGGAGGAACGTCCGGCATGCCTTTGAAAGGAGGCAAGGTATGGAAATAAAACCTGTAACCTTGGTGTATGATATCCAATACCCATCTGTCTTGGGTAATCAAACTCCAATTTTCCTTGAAGAGTGCCAACCTTCCTCCCAAAGGTGCTGCCAGGCAAGAAGGATCTGGCAGCTGAAAAGGTAGGTCATTGGGCCTGTTTACGAAAGGACTGGCCCCTGCCCTCCCCCGAAGATTGTGCAGGTGACCCCCCTGTTCTAGGTCTGAAGGAGCTCTGAGCTCTGCCCCTACCACATCTAGATCTACCCCTAGACTGTGAATCATAAGAAGGGTACGTCCACCCCTTAGCAGGCCAATTCCTACTAAACTTTGGAGGCTGAACTTGCAAAAAATCTTTAACAGCCTGCATAGACTTAGCCTTGTCTTCCATTTTCTTCAAGACTGACTCCACAGGTGAACCAAACAACACATCAGACTGTAAAGGAGCATCCAAAATCCTTGTCTTAACATGGTAAGATAAATTCTGATCCCTCAGCCAGGCGTGCCTGCGAAGAACTGACCCAGTGGCAGCCACCCTAGACGAGGCCTGTACAGCATCAAAACCACATTGTAAAGAATGCTTACCCACCTGTTCAGAGGCATGTACCAAATCTTGTAATTCTTTACACTCAATGCCTTCCGCCAGAGCATCTACCTTAGACTTCAATTGAGAAAGAAGATAGTTCTGATATTTCAGCATGTGAAACTGGCAATTCAAAGCCCTCATAGCTAAGGTGGAAGAAGTATAGACTTTCTTTCCCCATCTATCCAAAGCTCTGGCCTCTTTATCTGGAGGAACCGGATTTTTTACCACAGAAGCCTTGACACCCTTAGGTCCCTGACTAACAGTTTCTGGGTCCGCCCTGGGACTCTTATAAAGATATTTATGAGCCTCAGGCACCCTGTAATACCTGTCCGGTTTAACAGGAGCAGGAGGCAAAGAATCAGGATTAAGAGAAGCCTCTGCAAATACATCTTCCACAACGTCCAGAACAGGTGGAATCGCCAAAGGCCTATGCTGGGGTAAAAGCAAAAATTCCCTAAGCCTTTTCCTGGAATCAGAGAAGTCCTGACCTTCCCACTTAAAATGTTCCCTCATGGAATGAAGAGTCTCTGAAAAAGAAAAATCCTCTGGAGGAGAAGCAGAAGGAGTAGAATCATCTACATCAGAATCAGAATAAGGAGAATACTCCTGCAAGTCTTCAGTCAAGACTCTGAAACATCCGAAGCCTGCTCAAAACTCCCTAACTCTGGTTCCACCCTAGGCCTCTTATCAGGAGGGGGCAAAGAACCTCTAATCAAAGTAATTAAATCTTCTGCCATTTTAAGCATGTGCTTCTTGGGCACAGATCCTGAGGAACTAGGAGTGACACCAACAGAAGCTAAACCTGGCCTGCCTCTGGGAGAAGCCTTGGAAACAGAAGGAGAGGGCCTAACCACCCTAGGAAGGGAGGGGAGTACAGTAACCTGAGAAGCCCCTTCAGCCTGACCTGCCTCCTGAGAGGCCACATCCTGCAAAATCAAAGTCTCCCCTTGGGACTCCAGAGAAGCCTCCGGCGGAACCACCGGTTCCACTGACGCCTCTAAAAGAACCTGCGTCCGGTACGGACGACTCTTCTTGCCTGGGTTTAGCTGCTTTGTCTTTGCGCTTCTTCGAAGAAGCGGGCGTCGGAACATCCGACGGCATATTATAATTGCACCACTTCCCGAAGACCAACCTGGCACAATCTAACCTTCGCTTAATAGTGCGCTTATTGAACCTAGCACAAAAACGACACCCAACAACGTCGTGCTCAGGCCCCAAACAAGGAATACACAAAGAATGATAGTCCCTATGCGGTATCTGTTTCCCACAAGAAATACAGTTATTCACTTTTTCTGACATCCGGTAAACCACTGAGGCAAGAAAAAACTAAAATATTCCCCAACAGGGTACTTAGCCAACTTTGACTCGGTCTGAAACTCCGAATTCGAAAAATTTCAGAACGCCGAACGGCACTTGCAACGCTGCTTCTGCATCGGACCATGCGGCAAAAACGACAGAGGATATGACGTCGGTCATGCGCATTTGTACCCTGACGTCCTGATGTCAGTCTTAAGCGCCTTGACCGACGTCAGCCTAATACTTTGATATTCGGGCCGATCGAGGACAGCGGACTACCCAAGTGTAAGGACTGCAGCAATGTGAGATGAAGAACATCAGCAGCTCTAGATACAACATTAGTACAATCATAAAAGCACAAAGTGCATCTGGTTACCTGGGAAGCAGACATAATTAAGGAATTTAATGAAGCTTTAATCTCTACAGAAGGAAGGATGAAAGTAAATTTTCTCATGTTCTCAGAAGAAGCCAGTACATGTTTAACATGTGAGCTTTACAGTTCATAATTCTAAAAGATAAGGTATAGGAAGAACACATTTTCTTCCTAATTCTATCAAAAGCGTTCTCATCCTTGTGAAAGGGAATGGGGTTAGCATTCACAATATTTTAGAAGTAGATGCCTTTGATAAGGAGATGACTGCAGAATCTGATTTGGATATGTCTGATGTATTTTTTGGGAACAGGAGGCTGAACATCAGGTATACTGCTAGCTGTTAAGAAAACATCCTCTCAAGCTGATTTAACAGGAGGGACAGCTGCGGGCTGAGAAAAAAATGTTATTTGTAACAAATCAAAACATTTTTGCTAGGAGATAGGGATTTCATTTTGTTCCCACTGTAATCTTATTTTTTAGCTATAGTGTCAGACACAGACAAGAAGTCTGACAGAAAATCATAGAAACATTTTCCTAAGAATCCATCTTCAACTTGAGGAGAATTCACTAAAGAAAATATCTCCCTTCCATTTCCTACTCTTTTGACAGTGAATCAGTTTAAGAATATGAGTGAAAGCTTTTTTTTCTGGGATACCCCCCCCCCATAAAAAAGACCAACTCAAGTCAGGGGCACTAGTCTAATAATCAGCTACCTTAGCCTGTCTTGGTGGTAAGATGTCACCCATTCCTTCACCAGAGACTCACAATAGTGGTTCTCCCTTGCTCAATGAGGGCAACCTTACATCTGCAGAGAATGGACTTAACTACTGGTCCTAAGTGGCTTCCCGAGGAGCTACTCCAGAAATACCATAAGACAATGGTGAGTGGTCCGAAGGACCAGGTCTGGTCACAACACAATCACCCCACTAGTGGCTCAGACAGTGAGGAAGCCAGACCAACACTCAAAGACTCCAGAGAAATGTTCTTCTTGCTAATGGGAGAAGAAAGAAATAATGAGACCAACAATTGCTACAAGGTTAAGCTGAGGAAAAAAAGCCTGAAAGGTAGTAAACTTAACAGAAAATATAAGGTGTTGAGGTGCAAAATGTCCATGACAGTCCTCCAAAAGCACAATATCCTGCCTCCTCACATTATTCTAAGTAGAAAATGAAGAAAAAGTAAAGAAAACAGATTTTTACAGTTTTTATTCACACAAATATTTCCCAAGTAAAATCCCTTTAGCAGACAAGGCAGCCCATAAAAAAAAGTAAAATAAAATAAACTTTTCACTGAAAAAGTACAGTTTTTCAACAGAAAAATTATGTACTGGAAAGTTTTCCCCAGAATGGTATTTATCTGTCCGACCTTGAAGTTAATAGACTATCAGTTCCACGAAGCCTGCAGAGGGAGTGCATTTTGGTGCCTTTATGCAGCTTTCCTCATGCCCCACAGCAGTTAGGGTGTATGGAAGACATTTTGAAGCTTGAAAGCCTACCAGTCATCATATCCTTTGGCCAGATATAACCCATAAAGCTTAGGCTATTGTAACAGTGATCTAAATGCTGAATAGCTGTTTTTTTGTTTTTCATCAAAATGTATAACAGGGTCGCTATTTCTTTAACACTTTTGCACACAAACATTTCTCCTGCACTGTTTCTACAAATCAGGCATCAGCACATTCCTCCTCATCCTACCTCTCATGTAGGCCTAGGAAAAATGGAAAGCCATTTTCTTGGATCTGCTGTGCAACACATTAAAAGTTAAATGTCTTATATCCCACCACTAACTGCATGCTTCCAGTTTCAGGAAAAAGACAAAACAAACTACCTAATGCTGTAGTACATGGCAATGCACAGGAAGAAAAAGATATAATTTTCATACATTAGCAATTCAAGAAAATTTATGAAACTGAAGAAAACTATACACATTTATAAAATCTGCAAATGCTGTAAAGTAAAATTACCAGTATGTTCCAGTTTTATGGCTGAAAAGTCTATTGCTCTTTATTTCATTGCTTTCAGGGACATAACTTTTGTACTTACTGTCACAGTTTTAATGGAACTTTCTTTACTACACTGTTCAACAATGCATTTTTTTGGGTGGGGTATATCCTGCCATGCTGATGGCAAACGTTACTAGCCAGTGCATTACATTAGCCTGAAACCTAGATACCGTCCCTCCGCACTGTGCCTGAACAAAGGTGCTTGCATGGAGACGTAAAATCACATATTTTCCCAAACAGAGATTTATTTCCAAGATTTAGGAGGCCACCTTGCTACTAACAAATAATAACTGAATTTTAGCAGGGCAACTTTGGTTGACGGCACTGCTAAAACCTAAGCAATTTATTCCATACACATGATGGGCAATGTTTTTGGTGGCAGGTCTGAGTTCACCATAAAGTTCTGAAAAGAATCAGAAAATTTTGCAAAAGGATACCAAAAGTCTTCCAAGTTAGTCAATGCATATTCCCAGAAACTTAGTGACCTACATATTTTAGGAAATCACAAAGTCTAAAATCGCATCTAGCAGTGTATTTTTCATTTACTAGCGAAGTGCAATCTGACAGCTAATGTTAGATATGTGATGTGCAATTTCAAAATAGCTATCAAAAGTATTTGACTAACACTAGTATAAATGATGCGTCTCCCACTTTAGGTAGAATGGTGGAAAGTTCAGATTCTTAGGCTGGCCATGTTATACGGCACATAACAGGCACTTCAGTCAGCTGTTAAGAAACAGGTGGCATTCTCCTATTTGAATAAGGATGAGGTTTGGGCAGCATTTAACGAAATAAGCATCAGCCTTCCACCCGAGGGTAGGGATGTGCTTAGATACTTTATTGACTGATGTGTGTTACGTCAGCCTTGTAAGTTTTGCACAAGAACAGCATTAACATAAGGTCTCTACCTTTTCCCTATAAAGTTTTGAAATGTAGCTGCACTGCTCCATCTATGCCTTCCATGAACACAAAATTCTGTTGAACCATAGCATGAAAGGATACAATGTTTTTTTGGGAAGGAAGCGTACAAATATAACAACCTTATGTCAGTACTAGCAAGGGAACAGAACATAGCTGATGAACTACTATTGCAGATGTCAGATGGATGTCAACCTTCTCCTAAAAAAATTAAACTAGTTGAGAGAGAAAATGTTTGCAAGATGTTTTCTCTAATAGGGAAGGCTGTGATATCCAGAACTTTTTAAAGGCTGTATCTCTGCTTCTCAAAGTGTAAAGCATAACTGTTGCCTGGTGTATCACTCATATGTATTTCACTAGTGCACATATCACATTCTTTACTTTTGGGAATTTTAGTTCAACAGCCAGAATTATATCCAGAGTTGCCACTTTGCACAGAGTACATCTTTATGCACTTCAAGATGCTATTTCATGTTCTTCTGATTTGCAGCCCATAGCACATTATATTTCACAGCTTACGAAGGTGACGGTTTTACATACTCATGCTCTACCTTTTATCCTTTCAGGTCATGGTGTAGTCTCTGCTGCTGGCTGATCATATTTTTTGACAAAATGAATTGTTATGAAGTTGTTGGGTTTCAAAAAAATGGTAATCCAATGTAATGAAATAGATCCAATGTACTATGTTCATGAATGTTATAACCGTTGCAATAGCCTACACTATACGAGTAGATTCCCCTGGCTTAGCAAGGACTAGATAATAAAGGAAGCCAATACCCAAGACTCCAGAAGCCTCTTGAGTGTGGTCCTAGCAGAGACTGCTCTAGACCTAGAAAATGAATCCAGTTTGCAATGCTTTATAAAGGTAAGTACAAAGGGCAAGTTGTTGCCTCTAAAATATTTCAGGAGTCCTCCCCATTCCAAAAAGCCACAACAGAAGCCATCAATTATGCTGAATGAGCTGTAACTCTGCCTGGAAATGGCATTTGTGGTGAGCATATAATGGCACGAGACAACCAACCAGAATTATCACCGTTGACATTAAATGCCCACTTCTTTTAACTTCACAGGAGACAAACAGCTAGTCAGAATTAATAAAAGATCAGGTTTTGCCTAGGTAGTATTGGAGCTGCCTGTGTACATCTAGGGAGTGAAGAATCCTTTCTCCCTTGTTCTTTATTTCAGGAAAGAGACTGGATATGAATGGTCAGGCTTAAACTCAGATGACTTCAGTCATAAATGTAGGATTTGTTCTCATTGAAATCCTGCTTTGTGAAAAATGAGGTATGACTGAAACACCATTAAGTGCTTGTAACTTACATACTTGCCCTGCTGATGTCAGAACAATAAGTAACACTGTTTTCTATAGTAAGAACTTCAATACAGTCTCAAGAGCTGGCTCTAATGGACACTGAGTAAACTTTTCAAACACAAAGTTAAGATATCAAGGAGGAGACACCTGTTTCCTAGATGAGCAGATGCCCAAGACTCCTTTCAAAAAACATTTTACTCAGGCTTTGTTAGAAAGGGGCGGATCTGACGGTAGACAAGCAGAAACTTGACAAATATACTTGGACATCAAAGTACAACAAACCACTGGAATGTAACTCACAGAAATAACCAAGAACCCAGAGGCATCTAAGCATTCCAAAGCTCTGGTTCCTTGACTAATGCCAACTAGAAAATCTTTTCCACTTACCCATACACGATTTCCTAACAGCAGGTTTTCTGGCCTCCATCAATACCTGCTGCAAATCCTCAGACAAACAGGCCTAAAATATATTAAAACTGTATCATGCAAGTTAGTTGAACAGTTTCCAGATTGGAGTGCATCAAACTCCCCTTGTCTTGTGTGAGTAAATCTGTTCTGTGGGGAAGCTTGTGGTGATAGCCCTTCAAACAGAATGAATAGAAAGAGAACCACTGCTGCCTTGGCCAGAAGGGAGTCACCACCACAATTTTTGGGGAGTTCTCCTGGATTTTACAAAAACTCTATTAATCAGTGTTAAGGGTGGCAAAATGTACAGGAACATTCCCATCCATGAGAATGAAAAAGCATCTTGTTTCCAAGGAGTCCTGGAGTAGAATTTATCTACTTGTCTGGTTTGAAGGGGCAAAAAGATCTATTTGAGGTGTTTCCCATAAGAGGATCAGAGCTGGGAAGACCCCAGGATGAGGTTTCCATGCACTGGAGGGGGTGCATCTATTCTGGTCCTGCTAAGCTTGTCTGCAATCAGGTTTTGCTCTGATGGAATGTATACCACCTGAAAAGTGAGACTAAGTTGAAATGCTACCTCCAAGGCCATCAAAGAAATCTGCAATTGCTTATGTACCACATCACTGCGGGTATAGTATGTGTACATTAGCAGATGGCCTGGCACCAGAGATGATTCATGGCCCTCAAAGCATTGATAACAGCCAACATCTCCCTGACATGTATGTGCTTCTGTCTACAGGATCCCACACAGCTTGCACTTTTACCCCTTTTGATAAAGGGCCTTAAACCAGGTCTGAAGCATCTGTCGTTACTGAATGGAGGGGGATCGGAAGGGAGAAAAAAGGACCTGGACTACATACAATATTGTCTACCCATTAACAAAACTTCCTCTTCACAAACCTGAAAGGTCAAAGAGTATCAATGTAGGGTCCAAACTGATCTGAGGTACCACTCTATTTTCCTTGTGTATAGTCTGGTAAAGGGAAGCATGAGAATCATAAAAGCAATGTAACCCAGAATCCTGAGAAATACCCTTGCTGACTGATTTAAGCCAGAGAAATTGACAAAAAAAAACAATGGAACATTTCTACTATGTCAAGGAGAAGAGGGGCTCTTCCCCAGGGTAGAGTCCAACAAGTATCCCAGAAAAAAATATTTTGTGTGACAAAACGAACACTTCTACAATATGATCTGAAATTCCAGATAGAGTAGTCCAACTATGGAAAAATGTGTGTGTGTTACAGTCTAGCAGAAAGCAGTGACTGGAGCTAGGTATTTTGTGTATATCCTTGGTACAGCAGAAAGCCCCAAAGGGTAAAACAGAGAATTGATAATGTAGGTCATACACATTTTTTTCAAACACCTTTATTAAATTATCACCTAAGAAATAAGCATACATACATTAACATTTTTTCAATTTACATACATTATACATCACTGACATTTTCCTTCTTTGAAACTTTCTTTAGTCTGACATTATATAAATCACTCAATTCCTGCCTTCCTTTAAACATTATTCCTCCTCCTAAACATTATTCTGCACGTATTCCTCCCTCTTCACACAATTTCCATTTATTTTTATGTAATTTGTGCCTTCTCCTTTTAAAGATCTCTCTTCTAGTTCCTTAATCTCTTTTATAATATCTAATATTTAAAATACAGTTAGTCTTCGATTTCCATATTTTATTAATTGCTTTTTGGCAGTCAAAAGAAATAAATGTATTAAGGCCTTACCATGTCTAGGCAATTTAGATTCTGTGTCCCAGCTCAAAAAAAAGAAGTTATGTCTTACCATAACATTCCATCTGTGTTGTTGATCTTCATTCATTCATCACTGACGGGTTGTCAATTCCATCTTTGGAACAGAGACGGCCTTACAACAAGCTCGCACCAGCCAAAAACTCTTGAGCTAAATTTTACCCATAATGCCATTCTCCCGGTTATCTCAGATAGAGTTTGCCGTTATTAGTAAAGCATAGGCTGTTTCTGAGCAAATGCCCTAACTCAAGACTTGGACCCAAAGTATCCTCCAGGAGGGGATAGGAGAGTGGGACATGATGAGTGAATGAAGCTCAACAACACAGATGGAACGTTATGGTAAGAAATAACTTCTTTATCTGATGTTGTTAATCTTCATTCATTCATCACTGATGGGACAGAGTCCCCAGCTACCTTGTGTCACTTGGGCAGCCCTTATGTAAGAATATTCCTGAGCACCATTGAGCCAAAAGAGGCTCTTCCCCTGGAGATCAAATCCAATTTGTAATGAGTTATAAAGGTATGAGGAGTAGCCCACGTTGCTGCTGCACAGATATCGTCCATAGAAGCTCTTGAGTGGAACACCACAGAAGTCGCCACTGATCTGGCGGAGTGAGCTTTAATCTTCTGTAGTATAGCTTTATTTTCATGATGATAAATGAAGAGTATACAGTCTCTGAACCATTCAGATAAGGTCACCTTAGAAACGGACTTTCCCATTTTAGGACAAGAAAAAGATATAAATAGCTGGTCTGATATGCGCATTGTTTTTGTCCTATCTAGATAGAATCTCAACTGTCTTGTGTACGTCTAACAAATGCAGACAGTACTCTCCTTTATTTGAAAAATTAGGGGGAAAACTGGTAGGTTAATAGTCTAGTTAATAGAGAGATCAGAAATGACTTTGGGGAGAAAAAAAGGTTTTGTCCAGAGTGATACTCTGTCCTTGTGGAAAATTAAACAGGGACGTTTTATGCACAGAGCGTGGAGCTCAGAAATACGCCTAGCTGATGTGATGGCCAGCAGAAAGAGAGATTTCCAGGATAAGAACTTGATGTCACAAGTTGTTGCAGGTTCAAAGGGAGGTTGCGTCAAAGACCGTAGTACTAGTGTGAGATTCCATGGTTCTTTTCGGTTGTTTGATTGGGGGTCTAATGTGAGAAATTACTTTAAGAAAGGTTTTACATAGATGATGTGAGATCAAAGAGGAATTCCCAAAACAATTATGAAAATTTGAGATGGCAGCCAGGTGGACCTGTATAGTTGAGGCTGCAGCCCCGTCTTCAAAGAAATTTGACAAGTAATCTAGCACTGCAGTAACTGGGGCTGAATATGGGTCTAGTTCCCTCTGTTTAGACCAAATTGAAAATCTCTTCCATTTGTCGAGATAAAGTTTCTTGGTGGATGGTTTGTGAGAAGCCATAATAATGTCACATACCTGGGAGGAGAGGTTGTGCTGCCTAGTGATCAGTGGAAGTGGAGAAACCAAGCTGTCAGCTTGAGACTGGTTAAGTTTGGGTGGCTCAACCCTTGGGGGTGAGAAATCAGATCTGGAATTGGATCCAGAATCCACGGACGGCATAGTAAGTGAGGCTGGAGAAAGAGGAACCATACTTGTCGAGGCCACTAAGGAGCTATGAGGATCGCTTTGCTTTTCAACCAAAGAGCTTTCTTCATGAACTGGGGAATCAGAGGAATGGGGAGGTAAGCATAAAGAATTCCCGTGGGCCAGTCGTGGACTACAGCGTCCCTTGGGGACTCCCCCTGCAGGGGGATTAGGGCAAAGTAGCTGCTGCATTTGTGGTTTGATGGGGAGGCGAATAGGTCGCAGCAAAGCTTGCCCCAACTGTTGAAAATTTTTGCCACTATGTGCGGATTAAGGGACCGCTCATGAGGCAGAAGAATATATCTGCTCAGTTTGTCTGCAATCACTTTGGAATCACTGGGGATATGTGTTGCTATCAGAAAGTGGTTGGAAGCTATCGCCCATTGCCAAATTCTCATGGCCTCTTGACATAAGGGGTAGGATTTGATTCTTTCTTGTTGTTGATATACCAGACTACTGACATGTTGTCTGACTGAATGGCATTTGTTTCAGAAGGAAAGACAGACTGAAATGCTTGCAATGCTAAAAGCACTGCCTTCAGTTCTAGGACATTTATATGTAGATTGGCCTCTGTTGTGGACCATGTGCTTTGGACTGTCATTTCCTGAAAATGCCCCCCCCCCCCATCAGGGAAGCATCCATAGTCACAGTGGCTCTGGGTTGAGAAGGACAGAAGGAGTGGCTCCAAAGCTCTGTTTCTGGCCTCATCCACCAAATTAATTCATGTTTGCATCGAATCATCGAAGGACAGAGGATGATGATTTGGGTACCATTGAGATAACAGAAGCCATAGGAGGAGGCTTGTGATGTTTTGCAAGATGCATCATTGGTATAGAAGCTGTCATTGAACCTAGGAGCTGGAGGGCTTCTCGAGCTGAAACTTTGCCTTGACAGAGTATCACCCAGAGTTGGAGCCTTAGTCTTTGTAATCTGTGATCTGGAAGAGAGACTAAACAGGACTGGGTGTTGAACACTGCTCCTATGAATTCTATGGACTGGGTCAGAGTCGGGTTGGATTTCTCCCAATTTATAGAAATTCCCAGAAGATTCGTCAGAGAGAGTGTATTTTAGGGCTGTTACTAGTAAATGCTTGGTGGGGCCGGTAAGGAGCCAACTGTCTAAATATGAAAACACCCGGAATCCTTGCAGTCTCAAGTGAGCTGTTACTAATGCCATGCATTTGGTGAATACTCTGGGGGCTGTAGAGAGTCCGAATGGTAGAGTACGTAATTGGTAGTGATTGGCTCCCAGCCAGAAGCGAAGAAGCCTTCTGCAGCGCTTGTCCATTTTGATGCGGTAATATGCATCCTATAGTCCACAGAGCACATCCAATCGCCTTTCTCCAAAAAGGGAAGAATGGACTGAACCGTGACCATCCGGAATTTTGCTTGGGGTGACAAACTTGTTTAAATTGTTGAGATCCAAAATTGGTCTCCAGTCCCGTCTTTTTTGGCACCAAAAAGTATCTTGAGTAAAATCCAGATCCGATCTGGTCTGGTGGGACTGCTTGGATGACTCTTTTGACACAGCTTTTTTTTTTTTATCTCTAGAGCTGCTTGTTCATTTGACTGGGTGGAATGTCAGGAATTTGTCTTCGTGGATTTGGGAAAGAATCGAATGGGATCTGGTAAACTCTGTTTTTTATCTTCTGCACCCAGGAGTCAGTGGTTATTGCCTGCCAGGCAGCATGGTACAGAGAGAAATGTCCCCTGACTGCTTCCAGAGAAAAGCAATCGGGCTGCTCTTCAGTAGTGCTGGTAGGGCTGTCCAGAGAAGGAATCTCTGGGTCCCTGGTTACGCGGTCCCCCTCTGCCTCAGTAGGGGCGTCTCCCAGAAGAGTTACCCCCTCTGCCTCTGGGGGTGACTATGTCTGTCATGAAAAGGACCCTGTGACTTTTTATGCCACAACTCTGATTCCTGGAAAAGGAATGCTGAGGGGTGGAAAAGCGTACACCTTTGGCAGACAGGGTCTTGCCGCCCTTCTCACACCTGGCTGGAGTGTCCTTCTCTTTTGGGCAGAAAAGGGAAGACACCAACTGGAGTGTTCAGGAAGGAAGACTTAAAGGGGTCTGCGAAATTACAAAGGCGCATCCAGGCATGACGTATCATAACTAAGTCTGAACCCTCAACTCTTGCCGCCCGTTCGGTTGCATGGGATATTAACCTCATGGACGAGTTCGATATCGATTCCAGGGTTGCTAGCTTCGAGGCAACCTTGTCATTTACCTTGTCAGACACCTGTCTTGATAAGGTTCCAGAGTGTTCAGAAATCAAGTCTCTTTGGAGCCTAGTAAAATGTGCCAAATAGTTCAAAGACTGAATGGCAAAGGTCGATGAAGCAAAAACTCGCTTCTCTAATCTGTCTACCCCCTGAGACTCACTGTTAGGTGAATGAACAGTCTGGCTCTCTTCAGCGAGCTCTTTCTTTGTGGCTGCCGCCGCCACCACCATAGCATCTACTGGTAGACCTTTAGAACAATTTGGGCTCTCCTCGGGGGGGGGGGGGGGGTAACATTTTATCTGGTCTTTGCGGGATTGGCTCAGAGTCAGGATTCTTCCAGGTGCGCTGCCTAGCTCGTCTGCAGGTGGGTCACCCAAGAGGTAGATGGATGAGCACAAAAGGCCTGCAGGAAAACGGATTCCTCAGAGGAAGGATTTTTGGGCTTCCAGTCACCCCTCTGTTTCAATATTTCAAGGCTGTTTCCAAAGGAGACATCTTCAGGGGGTGACCGTGGGGATCCTTCCCCTTCATCGTAATCGGTATCCTCTGTAAGAGACTCAACGGGAGTTTACATGCTTCCTCTTGCACATCTTCCATGGTACCTCTCCAACAGAAACTTCTGAAGAGGACTCGGAAGAAGGGGCACCCTGCCATAGGGTCTCCTGAGGCTCTCGTGCTCAGTGTCCTAAAATGGTGGCTTGTGTCAGCTGCAGCTCAGGGGGAGGACAAGTCTGGGGCTCTGACGCTGAAGGTTTGCCTACAGAGGCAAGGGCCCTCTCCATCGCTTGGAAAGCAGGCCCACCCGAACAGGGATGGGAGCCCAAAACCAAGAAAGACAACCTCAGAACCGGGGTCACACCCCACTCCCAAGAGAGGTGCCTCAAGAGGGATCGGTACTGACAGGACTCCTGGCACCGTGGATAGCACCGTAGACACATTCGGAATAATACTCGACACCGAGGAGCCTGCAGCCTAATCCTGAATCTGAGGAAGTCTTGGATCTGAACGAGCCAAAGGCGAAAGGGTCACTTACAGGGCCACAGTGAGATCCACTAGTGGCACTGAGGATGTGGGTACCGAAAAAGGCATCGGTGTCGAAGGCTTTGAAACATACAAGGAGGTCAAAGGAGGAGAATAGGATGGAGTCCGTGAAGAAATATTCTCAAGTCCAACAAGGGTTTCGGTCTTAGCAGGTGTAGGAATCCCCCTGGCTGTCATCAGCTGGTCCACAAGACACACCACATCTAGTTCAGAAAGGCTCCTGGTGGATCTGGTGGATATCCCCGATGGGGACTCTGGCCGTTCAAGGAAGGGGCTATATATCTGCCCCAGGAAAGGATTCACTGACGGGGAGTATCGGGTCCATGTTGCAGTGTCCAACAGCACCAATGTCTCTCGTTTGGATATGAGGGAGGTAAGAGTGGCCACTATAGTCATGGGTACCATGGGTAAGTTCAGTGCCGTGATGCAGCTACTCGGAACTGAGGATGGAGTGGAGGTGACAACCTGAAGTTCAGCAATGGATGGTGCCATAGACACTGTCGGTGCAGAAACAGGCACAGACACCAAGATGGTTGACGGTACTGAGGTCTGTGCCAAAGCAACCGTTTTCTGTTCCGATGACAATTTAGGTATCTTAAGTTTGGATGGCCTATCTTTATCACATGAAGGTGAAGAAGGTATAGAATGTGGTCTCTTTTTGTCTTTCTTAGGAGGGGTGTGCCCTCCGATCCAGGAAGAGCTTCTGAAAAGGGCGTCTTAAGGAGGCCCTTTAGAACTAACGTATTCCTGCATTTGTTCAGGGTACAGGAACTAAATCCCTGGCAAATAGAGATGAGGAACACCCAAACACCCAATCCTCATGAGAGTCACTGTTAGGCATTTTACGACTGCATTTCAGACATTGTTTAAAGCCTGACGTCCCCTTTTTCTCAGACATACTGAACATATACAACAAATTATCAAACAGCAAGAAAGATAGACAGATTTTTTTTTTTTGTTATGAGAAAGGAAAGAGAAGTAAGGGGAAGAAAGAAGAAATACCAGAAATGGTATTTAAGGATTACCACGAGTAGGGAGAAAGAAGAAGAAGAAAAATTCTTATCAAACATCAAAAAAATATTAGACTTAGCTGAGAGCTGGCTTGAATGCGGCTTTATGGCTATGCGGCAAACAAGATCTGAGGTATCACGGAGAAGGGCATTATGGGTAAAAGCTTAGCTCGAGAGTTTTTGGCTGGGACGAGCTTGGTATACGGCTGGCTTGGTTCTGAGGATGGAACCGACAACCCGTCAGTGATGAATGAATGAAGATGAACATCAGATGAATAATTTCCTTAGTTACAGCCGTTTGTTCACACATTTCTGACGAGTACTCTATAGGGAATTTTTAATATCTACCAAACCATTACACTCCCAAAACATATGTTCCCAGTTACCTCTCTCTTCTCCATCACATCTCCAACATTTGCTATCTACCTAAGGGAACAAATTATTTGAAGTCTGCTTGGGGTGTAAAAATACCTATTCAAGCAAAGATCCTAAACCTTCTGAACTTTGTTGCATACTTGGGAGGCGTATATATGCCCTTTCAATGCTCTCTTGTAAACTGCTTTTCCAGTCTCTCTTTCCAATCATTCAACTTCTTGTGAATGATTCTTATAAGTTGTCATACAGTATTTTATATGGCTTAATAATAAACCCGTTTTTTAACAACAGTTTCTGTTCTAGATTCAAAAAAAAAAAAAAAAAACACTATCAAAACAGGTCTTTCACTTAAGATTCACCTATCCCTTTTTCTTTGCCTATACTCTGACATAAATCCCTGGTAAGGAAGGCAGTTTTTAGCCTGCAGTACAAATGTCTTCCTGGGCTCAGCCCACTCTACATTTCCCTCTCTAGTTAATTGTTCCCAATACCATACTTCTTGCGTGAATTTTTGCCAGTAAATTCTAGCCTCCTCTTTCTACTTTCTGTACCCCTACTTGCAGTCATCCTTACTGGCAAAAATAGTGGTAAAAAAAAAAAAAACGAAAGGACAACCACGGCAATAGCTTCCAGTTTAATGTTTGTCTTTGTTTGTCTTTTCGGCTTTTCCCGGTTAGGGGTCACCACAGCGGAACTCCGGTCCGCTAATGATTGGCAGTAGATTTTTTTTTATGGTGCCGAGCTGCCAGCCCAGTGCCCAACCTTCAGCGAAGGCATGCCCATTCATGCATGTCTTTCGAATGCCACTCGACCGCAGGGAGGACATGCAGACTCCACACAGAAGGTACTCCAGCCGAGAATCGAACAGGAGAACCTCTTGCTGTGAGGCAACAACTCTACCGCTGCACCACCGCGGCTTAATAGATTCCAGTTTAATAAAAAAAAAAAATACAAAGGAAACAGACAAGCACTTTCAAGTAGAAAACTATGTTTCATCAGATCCTTAAAACACAGTAAAACTCCCATGACATAAATAGTCACATTCAGCCTATCATGATAATACTAGAAGCAATTAATTAGCAAGAAACCACATTAAAATCACTTAATTTTCTTAAAGCGACATGCATCCAGTACCGGTTTAATACATATATTGTTGTTAAGACCTGGATACACATATGCTTGCATCCTTAAGATCCATTTGAGCTCTAATTAGTCCAAAACGTTGTTGCTGTCGTCAGCCCCTCTTATATTTTTAAACACTTGATGCAGCACTCAAACTAAAACTATGTGTAGGAAATTCTACAATATGCTTAGGTAAAGCATTATATACATTCTTGTTTTTCATATCATACAAATGTTTGTATGCCCTGCCCTTCAACCGTTTCAACGTCTTACCGACACAGGAAACATTCACAGCCATTACAGGTAGCCAATATATTAAGTTACTAGTATTACAAGAGGCATAAAACCTAGATTTAAACTCAAAATTAATAGTGGGATGGACATAACCTTGCGTCTTACTTATCACTTTACACATCCTACAATTCATGCAAGGAAAAGTACCTAGCCTAAGCCAATGTTCCTGCTTCCTTTGTCTATCATTACACACTAGTTGTTTTAAATTTTGACTATTCCTGTAGGTGAACCTAGGTATATCACCTATAATCTTGTCAGTCATTCTATCTGCTGTCAAAAGATGCCAGTTCTTCTTTATTATATTACATGTGATGCTACTGTCATTGGTGACGAGCCGGGGTCGACGGAAGAGGAAATATTCAGGCGAAAAGGATCCACCGAACAGAAGAATGCGGCAATGAAAGATCTGGTTATCAATTTATCTGACTACGAACACAGTTCCTACAACGCTGCTCTGGTACAATAAAGGCTGTCTTGTATACCCACCAACCAACCAGTTCTTTAGTAATCCAATGTAAACGAACGAGTGTTGAAAATGAATAGGTTTATTGTTGAAACCACACAATAAAAAATTAATAAAAAACTGTTTTTAAACAATTTTAAAAAGGTAACTGATTGAGCACTTTCATCTCCATGCGGAGACTTCTTCAGAATCTAGTTGCCTTCCAAAAATTCATCTTTTTATAAACAGTATTTGCCAGTCATTGTGACTGCAACTTGTGTGTTTTTGGTTACCAGTCGTCAACTATTGCCGTTCCGGTTACGAGGAGTCTCACCTGAGTAAATGGATAATAGTACTATGCTAAACGAACTTTTGAGGGTTATACAAACCCACTCACAAACTGATATTACTTCTACTGGTTCCGCTAATGACATCTCCTGTGCACACAGTAGTCTGAGAGGGAATGCTGTAACACGAATGACGTCAGAAGCCCGCAATGCTTTGGCGGGAGGAGGAGAGACTGCATCGGACAAGGCTCACAGGAGAGTGAATGGCGGGCATGGACATTTTATTTCTAATTCCAATGTAAACAAAGAACAAGTGGGACAGCATGTCATAGATTCTTATAAGGATATTGATTTTAACTCATGGTTAAACAAATCGTTTCAGCCTAATACAAAAGGAAAATTGGATGAACAAGCGAACTGTTTGACATATAAAGACAAATGTAAGATTTTTAAAACTTTGTTACTCAAATATAAATCCCTTACAGTTGAGAATTGGTACTCCATAAATGTTTGAAAGAAAAGATAGTACCTAAAGGGTTAAGACTTAATAAATTTCCAAACAATATTAATGGAGACAAAATGTTTTTTCAAAGTATCTGTGACATTCTTAATGATTGCAGGCTAGCAATGTTGAAGTTAATGAGAAAACGAAATATTGAAATAATGGAACAAACTAAAAAAGAAATTGATAAATTATACAGTGAAATTAATACTGATCTATTGTTCTCCGTAGCTGAATATAAACATATTTATTTTAGAGTTTTACATGACACTGATTATGCTACCAACACCGACATTAAAAGGAAACTAAGGAAGTTTGAAGGAGATTTGTATGAATATGAAAAGGGTTTGGCTTACCATGGTGAAAACAAAGTTAAAAGTTATGTGCAAAATAAGGCCCCTTATACTCGTAGACAAGATAGGAATAAGAGGAACAATTTACATGGAGAAGAAGGACAGGATAGATATGGGAAGCGAGGAGTATATGATTATAGTCAATACAGACATGAACAATTTTCTCATACTAATGAAGATGGAAATAATGCTAGAACAAATGTCCCTTTAGAGATGGACGAGCCAAGGAGATCAGAGAGGCTGAGGAATCGGACTCAGCAATCATCATATGCACAGGTTACAATGAACAACAATGTACAACAAATGGGGAGAACATACAGATAGGAGATTTAGGTATAGATTCGGATCAAGATACAATAGGGGACAATAGGTTAGAGTTTACACTAGAAGAACAAGAACAACAGGTCACTATTATCAACACTTTTAATAATTTTAACATTTTTAATTATACTGATATGTCTATTAATGAGAATTTTTTTAAACTTATTTATAAAAGGTTTTACCTTCGTTCCTGTTAACAAACCTAGAATTGAAAATATAATATTGGATATAAAGATGTTCACATGTAAATTGAATTTTAAACATATGTATAAAGATAGAGTAACCCAGGATAAAGTGAATTCATTAACCAGACATAGTACCTACAACCCCCCCCCCTTCAACATGAAATTTTGAATTTTGAGAAATGTGTTATTAATAAGGTTCTGAATTAATATAATAACGGAAATAAAATGGGTAAAAATCTGACAAAGGTTGAGATGCAACTACTCAATGACTTGAGTAGTAATGACAAGATTCGGGTGATGAAACCTGATAAGGGGGAGGGGTGGTACTAATGGATAGATGGGATTATATTAAGAAGATGAAAGACATTTTGGATAACGAGGAACATTATTGTTTGCTAACGAGGAATGAAATTAATATTTCATATAGAAAAATAGACTTAATATTAGAAGATAATCTTCTTACAGGAATGATAGACAAAGAATTGTATATTTTTTTAAAGGTACCAAAACCAGTTATACCAGTTATTTTTGGTATACCAAAAACACACAAATCCTTACACAACCCACCTATGAGACCTACAGTGTTATCACAAGGATCTAAAACTCAGCCTTTGGCCATTTATGTTGACACTAAAGTTAAGAAATTTTATAATAAATATGATCATATTTTAGTGGATTTGTGGGATTTTTTGCAGAAAATTGGGGAGAGTATTTACACGGATGAAATTATATTCATCACTATTGATATGAAGGATTTGTTTTCTGTTATACCTCAAATTCTAGGTCTAGAATGGTTTGAGAAAATGTTACTTGAAATGAATCTCAACAGCTGAGGAATTGAGAATAGTTTTGGAAAGCACGGAATTGATATTAAAACACAATTATGTGTATTTTGAGGGTGACTATTACCATCAAAAAGAGGGGGTTGCTATGGGATCTGCATGCGCCCCCATATATGCAAATATTATAATGTTGTTCTGGGAGAGTAAATATGTTTTTAATTCAGAATACAGCCAATATATTGCCAAGTATTTTCATTTTTTGGATGATATTTTTGTCCTATGGACTGGATCATATGACACAGTAAAGGAATTCATTTATTACATCAATCATACTACTACATTTTTAAAATTTACTCATCAAATAGGGAGAGAAGAAATACACTTTTTAGATATAAAACTAAGCAAAGATTATTGTAATAAATGTTATAGGTCAAATATATTCAGAAAAGAACATTATTCTAATACTTATTTGCATTTTGATAGTGACCACCCTTATCAACTTAAAAAGAATATTGTAAAGGGACAGATGATCAGGATGGCCAGAATGATTTCTGATGAGGTGGAATTTCTAGATGAAATTAATAATGTAGAAAAAATGTTTTGTGAAAGAAGATATCCTGTAGAATTTATTAGTCCCATTAAGGAATATGTAATTTTAGGAAGAGGAAATAAATATATCCCCCTTCTGGTAAAAGGTGGTACTTTAGATTCTATTTCTGACGTGAACAATGTGAATAACATGAGCAATAATTTCAATACACAGGACTTGGTAAGTTTAGAGTCTACACCCTATTTGACATTTACTTACTATAAAGGTATAGGATGGTTGAAAAAATGTATTAATGATACATGGGAGAGGTTTAGGAATATGGCAACTAAAACAGATGTTTTTCAATGTAGAATAAATTACATTTTTAGAAGGAATAGAAATATTAAGAATATTATTGAAAAGGATAGAACCACATACAGTGGAGCTAATAAGAGATGTGGGACTTTTGGATGTGGTAGATGTGCACAATGTTCTTATACTGCCGGATTGAAGGAAATAAGAATACCAAGCCTGGATATGACACTCAGAGCTAAGAAATACAACAGCTGTTACTCAAAAGGGGTTGTGTATTTAGTATTCTGTAAGGCTTGTTGGTGTTATTATATAGGGAAAACTGAACGCCACCTTAGAACCAGAATATATGAACATATTAGGGATATTAATAAACATAATGAGAATAATGCACTATACAGACACGCACTGATATGTAAACAAGCTGATTTCAAGTTTTGGGTGTTAGAAGAAATCGTACTCCCAGAAAGAGGTGGAGACTGGGAGACACGATTAGAGTACAGAGAAATGATCTGGCAATTAAGACTAGATGCATGTAGTGGTAAGGGGCTTAATGACCACATCTCCATTACTCCGGCACTGAAATTATTGGCAATGGACCCTAAGAAACACAAAACTTTTAGTTATGTACTCACCATAACTTCAGATGTTTGGGATCCATCTCGCCTACATTCTGACTGATGGGTTCGGAGCCGATCCTCGGCTCTGACTCGGCACGCTTATGCCAAAGAGCGAAGTCTCTTATTGGCTGAGCTTACTATATCCCAGGATGCACCACTACCAGTCCCCCAGATCTAGTTTGTCCGCATACATGCACACACGCATGCACTGCTTATATAACATTGATAGATGATACAAGATAAAAACAGTAGAACTCAAACCGTTCAATCTCTTCTGATCTCCAAGGCAGGGGGAAGGAGGGTGGGTATTAGGAATGTAGGCGAGATGGATCCCAAACATCTGAAGTTATGGTGAGTACATAACTAAAAGATGTTATGTGATCCTATCTCGCCTACATTCTGACTGATGGGACAGCGT
Source organism: Protopterus annectens (assembly GCF_019279795.1). Lineage (NCBI taxonomy): Eukaryota > Metazoa > Chordata > Ceratodontiformes > Protopteridae > Protopterus > Protopterus annectens. Next base: position 451,546,878 of record NC_056750.1, read on the forward strand.
CCCTAACACCTAAATCCTGGGTGGCTCACTGGAAAACACTCCTGAGTACCGTGGAACCAAATGATGCTCGCCCTTTAGATGCCACATCCAATTTATAGTGGGAAATGAAAGTGTGCGGGTTGGACCAAGTAGCCGCAGCACAAATCTCAGAAATAGCGAGCCTGGAATGGAATGCAATAGAGGTAGCCATAGCTCTAGTAGAGTGAGCTTTGACAGATGTTGTAAGTTGTTTATTTGAATAGGAATAAGCCTGAGTTATGCAATCTCTGATCCATTTGGCAATAGTAGCTTTAGTGATGGTTTTACCCAGTTTATTATCTGAAAAGGACACAAACAATTGATCTGTTTTTCGAATTTGTTGAGTCCTATCTAGATAGAAGCGCAATTGCCTGTGAACATCCAATGCATGCAAGGTGTATTCCGCTTTGTTTGAAAATTTTGGAAAGAAAACTGGTAGCTCTAGGGACTGTTGGAGACAGAGATTAGAACAAACTTTTGGAACAAAAGATGGATTAGGCCTAAGTGATACTCTATCCTTGTGAAAAATCAAGTACGGTGGTTTGATAGATAAGGCTTGAAGTTCTGAAACTCTTCTTGCAGAGGTAATTGCAATTAAGAAGGCAGTTTTCCAAGACAGATATTTCAACTCACATGTAGCAGCCGGTTCAAAGGGGGAAGATGTTAAGGCACGAAGTACCAAATCAAGATCCCACGGAGGCGCAGGATGAGAAACTGGGGGTCTTAAAAGCACAGCACCTTTCATGAAAGTTTTACATAATCTGCTGCTCATCAAAGGTGGGTCTATGGAATCGTGAAATTTGGAGATAGCTGCTAGTTGGACTTTAATAGTAGAGATTGAAGATCCTTGATTAAACAAGGATGTTAAAAATTTCAAGACCTCTGGTATCGGGGCAGTAATAGGGTCTAAGCCTCTGAGTTGAGCCCAGATAGCAAACCTCTTCCACTTACTGTGATACAATTTCTTAGTGGTGGGTTTGTGGGCTGAAGATAAAATGTGAATAACTTCCGGGTCCAAGGTGTGATTCCTGACTATAATCGGAAGTGGAGGAGCCAAGCTGTTAATTTCAAAGTGTGAAGGGACTGGTGCTGTTGTCCCGACTGATGAACCAGAAGGTCCGGAATTAGATCCAAGAACCAAGGACCGTCCCGGGTATATTTCTGTAGGTAAGGGAACCATACTTGACGGGGCCAGTACGGAGCAATTAGAATCATTGTGGACCCCAGTTGGGAAGCTTTCTGGATGACTTTGGGGAGGAGTGGAATCGGAGGGAAAGCATAAAGCAGTCCTGTTGGCCAAGGTTGGACTAGAGCATCCGTAGCTGTCTCCCCTTGACGCGGGGTCAAGGAAAAGAACCTTTTGCACTTCGTGTTTCGTGGTGTTGCAAACAGGTCGCAGCACGGAATCCCCCACCTTTTGAAAATCTGAGCTGCTACTGTTTCGTTCAGAGACCACTCGTGAGGAGAAAGAATAGTCCTGCTCAGTCTGTCTGCTAATACATTGGATTTGCCTGGAATGTGGGTCGCTACCAGGAAGCGCTTGGTAGCCACTGCCCATTCCCACACCCTCATGGCCTCTCTGCAAAGGGGGTAAGATCTGGTCCCTCCTTGTTTGTTTAGATACCAGACCACCGACATATTGTCTGTGTGGATGGCGATAATGCCTTGAGGGAGAAAGTTGTGGAGGGCTTGTAGGGACAGAAGTACAGCCCTCATTTCCAACACATTGATATGGAGAAATGTTTCGTTTGGAAGCCAAGAACCCTGAACTGACCTGCCCAGACAATGCCCCCCCCACCCGTCTGGGAGGCATCCGTTGTCAAGGTGGCCACCGGAGGGGGTATAACAAAGGGTCTTCCCTGATTCAGATTGGATGGCAGAAGCCACCAGCGGAGGTCCCGTTTGCACGTTTCTGTTATTAGTATGTGATGATTGAGGGGGAGATCCTGAAAAGACCATTGTGTCGATAATAGCCACTGGAGAATCCTCATGTGCAATCTTGCCAGAGAAACTAGGAGAACCGTGGCAGACATTGAACCTAAAAGTTGCAGGACCATCCTGGCTGGGGCTTTGGATCTTAGAAACAGGGCTCGGACTTGATCTTGTAATGTTTGTATCCTTTCGGTAGGAAGGAAGATTCGCATCAATTTTGAGTCTATCTCTGCTCCTATGAATCTTATGCGCTGAGAAGGCAGCAAGACAGACTTTGACCAGTTGAATGTAATTCCCAGGGAAGCACCCAGGGAGATGGTGGCTTGTAGGTTCTCTAGTAGTAGATGCCTGGTGGTGGCAGTCAGGAGCCAGTCATCCAGATAGGGAAACACTTGGAATCCGAGACTCCTCAGGTGAGCAGTCACTACTGCCAGACACTTGGTGAACACCCTGGGGGCTGTGGTGAGACCAAAGGGCAGTGCACAAAATTGGAAATGACTGTCTCCCAGGCTGAAGCGCAGATACCTCCTGGACGCCTGATGTATCGGTATGTGATAATAGGCGTCCTTGAGATCTATGGAGCACATCCAAACATCTTTCTCCAGCAATGGGAGAATGGATTGTAAAGTGACCATTCGGAATTTGGACTTCATGACGGACTGGTTTAGTTTGCTGAGATCCAAAATGGGTCTCAGGTCCCCTGTCTTTTTTGGCACTAAAAAGAACCTTGAGTAATTTCCGGATCCGATTTGGTCTGTGGGGACCGGTTGGATGACTCCTTTTTCTAGCAGCTTTGAAGCTTCTACGGCTGCAATTTCCCTTTGACTGGGTGGTGGGTCCGGGATTTTTTTGGACGGAGGGGGTGGATGTGTGAAGGGAATGGTGTAACCTCCGGCAATAATCCGAAGCACCCATCTGTCCTGAGTAATAGACTCCCAGGCTTTTAGGTGCTTGGCAAAATGGCACCCGACTGGCTCCGGAGCAGCACAGCCGGGCAATCCCTCATGGAGTGTGGGAGGCTGAAGAGCCACGAAAGGACTCGCGGTCTCCAGTATTGCGGGGGGCCTCTGCCGCCTCTGGGACGGCGTCTCCCAGAAAAATTTCCCCCTCCTCTGCCTCTGGAAGGGGAATCTTCCTGCTGTTGAGGAAAGAATTTCTGTGATTTGTGGAACCACATCTTCCCTCCTCTTTTAGCCTTGGGATAAGGCCGAAGGGAGTGGAAAATCGTGCTCTTACGGCAGATAAAGTCTTTCCCTCCTGCTCACAGCGGGTAAGAGTGTCTTTTACCTTGGGTCCAAACAAAGAGGACCCATCAAAGGGAGCGTCGGCAAAGGAAGACTTGAAGGCCTTCGCGAAATGACACAAACGGAGCCAGGCTTGTCTTCGTGAGAGCCACGCCTGTGCCTGCCGCTCTGCCCGCCCCTTCGACCGCATATGAAATGAGCCGCATGGACAAGTTAGAAATCGAGTTAAGGGTAGCCAACTGAGAGCTAACCGACTGGGCTAGCTGCTCAGGTAGGTTACCTGAGAGGGAGTCTGAGAGCTCCTTGATCAGATCCCTCTGTAGTCTGGTGAAATGTGCCAAATAATTCAGGGACCTCAGAGTAAAGGCCGCTGAACTCAGGGTGCGCTTCCCGTGCAGTCCATGCTCCTAGACTCCTTATTAGGAGGATGGACGGACGTTGAAGCCTCTGCCACGTCCTGCTGGGTAGCAGATGCCACCACCATGGCATCTACAGCCACGCCTTTCGTTAAGAACTCCTTCTCGGGTGGGGCAGACAAAAATTTGTTAGGGCGAGAAGGCACTGGTTCCACAGTATCTGGATGTTCCCACGCCCTCCGACAAACCAAATTTAGGAGCTCGTCGAAGGGCGGAGACACCCAGGAGGCGGAGGGCTTAGCCCCGAAGGCCTTGAGGAACACCGACTCATCAGCGGAGGGGGGTATGGAATTCCAGCCGCCTCGTTGCTTGAGGATCTCTAGAATGTCTGCAAATGAGACATCATCCGAGGACGACTTTGGGGACCCCTCCGCATCATCAAGATCAGTGTCCAATGTAAGAGACTCATCGGGGGAGTCTACGTGCTTCCTCTTGCACGATCTCTTCCTTGGGGGCTCCTCCGAAGACAACTCCAAAAGACCCTCAGGAGGAGGGGAACCCCCAGTGGGGGTAACCTCAGGCCCCGGGGCTCCGCTGTCTAGAGACAGGGGAACTGCCAAAGACCCAGTCTCCATGCCCAGGGAAGGTGCCGGTAAAGCTGTAGAGATGGCCAAAGACGATTTGGCCAAGGCACTCCTCATAGCGCTGAAGGCCGGACCCCCAGAATCCTGGGAGGGTCCAGTCGCCGGAGCCATGATAGCAGACGGAAGTCCCGCGGCCGAAGCACCGAGAGGGAGGCTTGGAACTGACTGCATTGGTCCCGAAACGTCACCCCCGGGCCCGGCCGAAGTCCGCGTGCTAAACTCCGACCCGAAGGCCGGGGTTAGAGTAAGGATCGGAGCCGACCCTAGGATCTCTACTGGCTCCGTCAGCACCTGCTCCGACGGAGCCGAAGCGGTCGGAGGAGGAATGGCAATGGAATGGGCTATCGGCTCCGAAGCCAAGTGGGTCGGAGCCAAAACTAATTTCTGAAAGACTGGGGACTGGAAAAGTCTTTGGAGCACCCTGTCTATGTCCGAATCTGACATCCTTGATGACCTGGAAGAGACCGAACGGGTCCGAGTAGGCCTCTCCAACGGCTCCAAGGGACTAGGGGACCGGCTCCGAATCGACTCGATAATTATCGGCGCCGAAGGAGTGTCCAAACCAATTTCCATCGGTGCGAAGAGGGCTTCGCCGAGGAGGAAGTGTCTGAGCGGACAACATTCATCGGCTCCGAGATCAGTGGAGCCGATGAAGGTGACCCGCCTCTCAATGCCCCAGCCGTCGGCTCCGAACCCAGAGGAGTCGAGGCTGGAGGCATCGAGGCAGACCGTTCCGCCCTCGGCTCCGAAGTCCGTGGAGCCGAAGGAGAAGCCTGTCTATGTCTTCTGGCGGTCGGTTCCGACGGACTGGTCGGAGCCGACGCCCTTTTCTTCTTAGCAGGAGAAGGAGAGGAAGCTAATGCCTCTTCAAATGAGGGTTTAATAAGGCCTTTTAAAATAAGTTTATTTTTCCTCTCTTGGAGGACCCTCGATGAAAAAGCGTGACAGACGCTACAGGACTCCTGCAAATGTTTGGCGCCCAAACAGTACACACAGAGAGAGTGATCATCTGTGATCGACATTTTGAAACTGCACTTAGTGCACTTTTTAAACCCTGAAGGCCTAGGAGCCTGTGACATTATGGCAACCAATTTAGTGTAACTAGCCAAAAACCAACACACTAACAATCACAGAAAAAAATTTCTTTTTCTTCTTTTTTTTTTTAAAACAAAGGCTGTCACAAATAGACAAAAATAACCAAAGGGGTCCAAAAGCCCCTAAATAAAACAGGACTGAACAACGAGGAACTGACAGGGGAAGGCCCTTCAACTCAAAGGGGACCTCTAGTCAGAAAACCGCATTCACACACAAAAACTTGACAGAAAATACTCACTCAAACACAAAAAACACGAGATAGCTGTTAAAACAGCTTTTTGTTAAAGATTTAGGAAATTCCTGACAGGAAAAGTAAGTGAAAAGCAGTACTTAGCTCAGCCAGCTCGAGACCACGTCTTTGCTTGATAGCGGCAAACGAGATCTGGGGGACTGGTAGTGGTGCATCCTGGGATATAGTAAGCTCAGCCAATAAGAGACTTCGCTCTTTGGCATAAGCGTGCCGAGTCGGAGCCGAGGATCGGCTCCGAACCCATCAGTCAGAATGTAGGCGAGATAGGATCACATAACATCTAATATTAACAAACAATAGGGCGGTCCTAATTATATTCATTCAAATATTTAACTATTTATTCAATTTTGTATATTCATATGGTTTTAAAGTAATATTTATATATATATATATATATATATATATATATATATATATATATATATATATATATAAATATATTTTTCAACACATTTTTTATTATGAATATAATATTAATATATATTTAATAAGACATTTTAATATTCTTAACATTTGTCACATGAATATTTATATTATATTACATTATTAGGTTTTATTTGATTTACTTTATTTTATTCTATTTTATTATACATATATTAATAAATGAATTTGAACATTTACATCTTATATATGTATTTCTCAAATGGTAATATAATAATAATATTAACTATATATATATACATATATATATATATATATATATTTTTTTTTTTCTATTGTTCAATATATTTATCTATTAATACACTTTTTTTAAAATAAATTTTTTTAAAATACATTTTTTAATACCTTAATATTTCAGTAGCCTACAAGGGTGCGTTATTGGATTTTTTAACATACTTTGCTCAGAATATACATTTATATACGTCACCATCAGTTTCTTCTAACATTATTTATTTCTCTATGTATTCGTTCATGTATCTCTTGTGTATCTCTTTGGATATGTTTTGCTATAGTAGCTTAGGGGTGATTATTTGTAACACACCAATGTGTTACCTTGTTATTTATTATGTATATTCACACAAGACATATGATGTTATATTTTAGTATTGGTAGTTATGGTACAGGGTTTAGATATTTTGTGTTTATTTATACAACTCGTACCATTTTTAACAGTAGCTTAGCCTATTGCTATTGTTTATTGAATTGTGTTTTTGGTAGCATGTATTTTATGCATCTTATGGTGTCTTAGTATTGTCAACATAAGCTAGCCCTTTAACAATGCAATTCAACAATTATACAATTAATGATGTGATGTTGTTTAACCAATGACTGGCAAATACTGTTTATAAAAAGATGAATTTTTGGAAGGCAACTAGATTCTGAAGTAGTCTCCGCATGGAGATGAAAGCGCTCAGTTACCTTTTTAAAATTGTTTAAAAACAGTTTATTTATTTTTTATTGTGTGGTTTCAACAATAAACCTATTCATTTTCAACACTCGTTCGTTTACATTGGATTACTAAAGAACTGGTTGGTTCGTGGGTATACAAGACCGCCTTTATTGTACCGGAGCAGCATTGTAGGAACTGTGTTCATGGTTGGGGTTGCAACTTGTGTGAATTTATCTGACTACTTATTTATGCAGGAAGAATCTGCGCTTCTTAATAAAGAGTTGTTGTTTATTCCCTCAACCAATACCAACATCAGTGATGTTTTGACAGACTTAAGACTGTTTGCACATAATATGGCTTTGAAACTTATGTTTAAAGATAGTTTAAAATTGGAAGGTACTACGTTTAAAAGAATGAGTTATTTTACTCCTGTTTTACCTCCACATGTATATTCCTTTATAAGAGCATGTGAAAAGGAGATCTGTGATCGTTTTTATAATAAACATAAAAAAGATTTCTACAATTTAAGTTCCAAAGAGAAACAAGCACTACAAGTGCTACAAAATCATTTGGAACTTAGTATTAGACCAGCTGATAAGGGAGGAGCGGTTGTCCTGACGAATAAGAGGGATTATGACATGGCTATGTATACTATGCTGAGTGATGCAAAATTTTATAGTTTAATAGAACGATCTTGTTATAATGCCATTGTGAAGACTATAAGGGATACTTTATATGATTTATTAATGTGCAGACAGATAGATGAAACACAATATCATTATTTTAATGTTGAACATAATCCCATGCATTAAGGGGTTACCCAAAGTCCACAAATCTTTACATATGTCATTTATGAGACCAATTGTTGCCGGGAGTGGCTGGGCAACAGAACCCCTGTCGATTTATGTGGAAGGGAAGTTGGAGCCATTAATTTCCAATGTACCGACTATCCTTAAAGATACCACACAGTTTTTGAATGACCTCTATGCATGTAGTGAGGAAACTGATATAACTGTTTGATGATTACCATGGATGTACATGGTTTATTTACATCAATACCAAATGATTATGGTATAGAGGCAGTAAAAGAAACTTTGAATGACATGGGAGTTGTATATAATCATGAGATAACATTGACATGTACATTTCTGGATCTGATTTTATACAACATAATTATGTATGATGGAAAGACATATTTACAAAAATGGGGTGTTGCTATGGGCACCCAGTATGCCAATTCCTACGCCACTTCAGTGGCATATTATTGGGAAACACAACATCTGTTTAGAAACATCTATAGGAGACATATTAAGATGTACAGACGCTTTGTGGATGATATTTTTATGCTTTGGGAAGGAGAGATGTCTTCCTTACTTGATTTTTGTGGCACATCTGGAATCTACTACAGATTTCTTGAGATTTACTATAACATCTTCACCCACTAAAATAGACTTCTTAGATGTCTCTATTTGTAAGGATGAAATAGGGATTATTACTACTACTCTGTTTCGTAAACCACTAAAGTAGATTTCTTAGATGTCTCTATTTGTAAGGATGAAACAGGGATTATTACTTCTACTCTATTTCGTAAACCATGTTGGCGTAATGGCATACTTGATAACAGCAGCATGCACCCCAGATATGTGTTCTTCAACATAATAAGAGGTCAGTTTAATAGAGTTAAGAGGATTTGTTTGGATGGAAAAGAATTGAAGAAAGAAGCAGCTAATCTTGGATAGCTGTTTATGGATAGGGGATACAATAAGTCCAAGATTGATAAAATAAGGGACGAGTTGATAGGGGGTATAGATATCAATGACTCAAGGCCTACATTTAAATTATCTTTGCATGAGGCTGCTAGTAGATATCAAGATGGTAGTATTTCTTTCATTACTAAATACACCAATGACAGTAGCATCACATGTAATATAATAAAGAAGAACTGGCATATTTTGACAGCGGACAGAAAGACAGCCAAGATCATAGGTGATATACCTAGGTTCACCTACAGGAATAGCCAAAATTAAAAACAACTATTTTGTAATGATAGACAAAGAAAGCAGGAACATTGGCTTAGGCTAGGTAATTTTTCCTGCATGAATTGTAGGATGAGTAAAGTGATAAGTAAGATGCAAGGTTATGTACATCTCACTATTAATTTTGAGTTTAAACCTAGGTTTTATGCCTCTTGTAATACTAGTAACTTAATATATTTAGCTACCGGTAGTGACTGTGAATGCTTCTACATCAGTAAAATGTTGAAACGGTTGAAGGATAGGGCATACAAACATTTGTATGACATGAAAAACAAGAATGTACATAATGCTTTAGCTAAGCACATTGTAGAATTTCCTACACACAGTTTTAGAGTGCTTCAACAAGTGTTTAAAAAATATAAGAGGGGGTGATAATAACTTTTTGGAGCAAACAGAGCTCAAACTGGACTCAAGGATCCAAGCACACGTGTATCCAGGTCTTAACAACAATATATGTATTAAACCTGTGCTGGATGCACAACACTTTAAGAAAATGAAGTGATTTTAATGTGGTTTCTTGCTAATTAATTGCTTCTAATTGTTTCTAGTATTATCATGATAGGCTGTATGTGACTATTTATGTCACGTGAGTTTTGCTGTGTTTTAAGGATCTGATGAAGCGTCGTTTTCTACGTGAAAGCGCTTGTCTGTTTCATTTGTATTTTATTTTTTATTAAACTGGAAGCTATTGCCATGGTTGTCCTGTTGTTTTTTTTACCTCTATTTTTATTTCTGATTTGGACTTTTGGGCTGCGTTGATAATTTTTATTTGTTTATTGGCAAAAACCTCCTTTCTCCATTCTTGTGCTGACTTAGTTCTGAGAATACTTTTTGCTACTTTAATAGAATACTCTGTATAGTTATTATTCTCTTTAAGGGCCTCCATCCAAAATCTCACTATTTCTTCAGAATCCCCCATTTCATCATCCCTTCCCACTGTGAATTATAACCTTAGGCTTGTGATAAATATATATGAGCCTTAACTGTACAGCTCTAAAATATCCATTCAAATCAGGTAATCCTAAACCACCTTGTTCTATTGGAAGAATCAACTTATCCCACTTAACTCCTGCCCTTTTTACCTTCCAGAAAAATTCTTTCAACTCTTCATTAGACATAACAAATCTTAAGAAACGTCTGAATTAATAAATCCACAAAAAATCCTTCTACAAATCACATCGCAAAAGGCGGGCACAGAAAAAATGATATGAAATAATATTTGTTTAAGAAATAGCAGTTAAACAATCAAAACCAGTTAAGCACTTCCGTCTCTTCAAATAATGGGACATCCTCAAAAATGCATTTCATTACACTGATGTAATGATTTTAATACCCTCTTTTTAAAGATATATACACTCTTTCTAAGTATGTAGAAACTTTAAAAAATATTTATAAATATATATATAATATATATAAATAACATACCCTATTAAAAATACTTACTGATAATACTTATAATTTACTAGATCTTAACTTAAGACAGGAATAACAGACACTGTCATTTAACCCTGGAGAATTATGGGCACCAAACTTCAACAGTCATAATAGTTTCTTGTGTTCTAACAAAATGTCCCACATCCCTCCCCTTGGGTCCATCACTACCTGCTCCAATATAAATTTAAATCTCTTAAAATCCTCAGATTTTATTACATGATTGTATACTTCATTATTTTCATTACAGTTTTTCAGATCATACAAATGTTCTTGTATCTTAACTCTTAAAGCCCTTTTTGTCCTGTCTACATAAAAACGCGTACATGTGTCACAAACTGCTAAATACACTATACCTGTAGTTCTAGAATTCCCAACTTGAGGTTAAATTACAGAACTGAGATCACTATTTAAAATTAATTGCTCAACTTGTAATATAAATGAACATTAGCTACATGTGCCACATTTCGTAGTCGCTTTTTGTTTTGTACCAGAATGCAAACCTGTTTTTTTTTCCATTCCTAACAAAGCCTTAATGCTATTTCCAGTCTTAAAAACATACTGTGGGTAGGTACCCAAAAGTTTATCTGTTTTTTCATTAATTTTCAGTATTTTCCAATTACGCCTAATTATATCAGTAATATCCCATTGGCAAAATCTCCTTTCCCATTCTCATGCTGACTTATTTCTGATAATACTTTTTGCTACTTTATGAATAGAATATCCAGTACCGTTATTAATCTTTTTAAGCATCTGCATCCAGAATCTCACTCTCTCTCTCTCTATTTCATGAACAGCCCCCCCCCCCCATGTTTCATCATCCCTTCCCATTGTGAATTATAACCTTCAGCTTGTGATGTGTACATACAGTTATAAAATATCCATCCAAATCAGGTAATCCTAAACCACGTTGTTCCATTGGAAGGATCAACTTATCCCACGTAACTCTTGCCCTCTTTTCCTTCCATAACAATTCCTTCAATTCTTTATTAGACAAATCTTAAGAAACCTCTAAACTACTTGACAATAGGAATACGGTTATATGCCTACTTTGGATCGAGCTTTATGATGAACTCTAGACTTGCTATCAACGGCATAAAATTTTGAAGTGATAATATCTTGAACCTTGGAATCCTGACATGGAGGTTTAGAGACGAAAAATACGGTAATGGCCTCCAGGATTCTTTTGGTTTGGGAATTATAAAAATAAATGTATAATAACCTTTACCTAGTTGAAGACACTAGTTCTACTACTCCCTGAAAAATGCATGTTGCTCAAGATGGGAGGAAATGCAGCAATCTGGTTCTCTGGGCAGGAGAGAATCTCCATTGCCAAAAGTACTCTTCCTGGATTATCATCTGTCTGGGATTGCATGAATCAAAAAGAGATCATGAAGTCTGAGGGACATGGAAAGATTGCCAGGATGGGGAACTCTTAACTGGCTGACAAGTCAAGTTAACTGGGAGGACTCCTCTTGATTTTTTGAGGCTTTTCCCTTCTTTTTAGAGTTATCTTTCTATTCCTGATTTCCCCATATTGGTTACTTGCCCCTCGCTGTTTAAACTGTTTGCTGGAGAAGGAGAGTGAAGGAGTAAAACTCTTATTAGGTTCGAAAAAGGAGAGTTTAAAAAAGCTGTGCCACTCCTTGCATCAGTCTTCCTTTTTTCTCATATTTAAATACCTCAACTGCAGAAGGGCCAATAAAGCAATATTCAAGGGAGAATTAAAAATGTCAGACTTGACTTCATCATGGAGGTTGAAAATGAAGCCATGTAAATTTCATCAAAAGTGATATAGAACCAGCTGCTATGGTAGCAGAATCAGTGGCATCATTTTAACACTTTAAAATATATGTTTGGTTAATTGAGAAACAACTGTCACAGAAAAATTTAAAGAATGTTTTTCCTCCAGAAGAGCGAAAGTTGATCAATGACTTCTGCATACTTTCAAACACTAACAAATACCTTAACACATTGGCTTGGCAATTTAAAATCCTGAAAGTTAAAGTACTCGAAGAATGCACTTTCTTATCAATATGTCCACTGCCTTCCCTTCTTTATCAGGAGGAATGGGATTAGAAGCAGTAACCTGTTTGGCAGCAGCAGAATTAGACAGAAATGAATGCAGTCTGCCTTGGGATTAAAAAACAGCTAATTGTGTATATTGGGTACCTTACATAACTTATCACACCTCTTGGAATCTGAAGAAGGTCCATCAGATATATTGGCTATAGTAAGAAAAACATTCTCTAATGTAGGCAAAAATGGGAGACATAAGTGTAGCTTTAGACGTCTGCAACTTTAGTAAATCATAATATATTTTCAGTGTAACACAGGTTTCCCTAATCTGCTCCCACTGAAAAACCTCCATTATATTAGATATCTCAGTGAAAATATTTTTTCTACAATGGAAGTCCAAAACTATGGCTTCTTTAGAATCACAGTTTTGACAGCAGAATCCTCACTCCTCCTGCCAAGACTGTACCTCTGACTGGAAGTTCGTATTAGAATGGAAAAGAACCCTTTATTTTTTATGCCCGAGGTCTTATCTGTCTTGGAAGAGAATGAAATCAACTCTCTAGCAAAGTCTAGTAAAACATCCCTATCCATAAAGGCAGAGATAGTATGCTGAAAGTTTTTCTAACCAGGCAGTGTCCCCCCAAAAATCATGCCCATTAGGTACACTGGTCCCAGCTTCCACAAGCCTCTCCTGGTAAAGTAAAGACCCTTCATCAACATCTTCTCCAACCCATGACAAAAATGGTTCGCCCTGGCCCATCCTGGGTTTTCTACAGCCACACAGAATGTGGGTATCCCCTGGTCTTTGGTGGTTGCAAATGCTACACCAAGAAGATTTGGGGAAATACGATGGCTGGACTGAGGAGCGATGGACTGCCACAGCAGACTCACCCACCCACAGCAGAGGAAAAGAAACAGCCAGACATATCCTAGAAAACGCCTTTTTGTGCACTGGAAAAGATAATACTAGGCAGATAGACTGCTGCTCCATACATAAGCTGCAAACAATGCTGGGAAAGTGATAGCATAACCCAGAAAAGCCAGTACGGATATAAGACTACAACTATTCTGCCGTTAAGTATACCACAAAAAATCCCACGCAAGCACAATGTCTTTTCCCCAACACACCACTAAAGCTATCAAGGTGTTCAGTCATAAAATAAGCATTTTCTTCACAAAAAGCTCACAGTAGCACCATCAACACATTTTTGTTATGATAAATGGTCATCCACGCTCCCTTTGTTTCAAAAACACTAACATACAATTCTTGTGAAATAAACACATGTAATCCACAGAAAATGACATTTCAAAAGGAAGGCTTTCCCAAAGGGGACTTACCTGCCCAGTTTGAAGATCACAGACAACTGACAAGAACTACGGGAACTTCCAATTAGAAGTACTTGCTTTGACAGTCAAAAAGCTATGAAGCTTTCTGCACCCCACTTGCCTTTTATATGGATTGCCCCAAACACTCCTGGAAGGTGGAGTGCATGGAAGGTGCCTACAGCTTTGAGAAGGTGGCTGGTGCAGGTGGGTAAACTCATATAACTTTCGTTACTGCAACAGTGACACATTCATGAACATCAGACTGAACATGAGAATGGGACTTGTACTGACAACTTGAGGTTTACAGCAGTACCAGAACAAATGGAAGGGAAGAACCGAAGGACTTTATGAGAAAATGCCTCTCCAAATAGACTAGACTTTTTACTTTCTACTGCTATTAAAATAGACAGTAGCAGATGAGGCTCAACATTTAATAGTAATAGTGGAAGAGATGAGATAAAAATGGTGATGTATCAACAGGGAAATCTCCAGAACAGATAATATTCCTTCGGAAGTTGGGAGAGAAGAAAGTGATTAAAATTTGGAAGGTTTTCTTTAATAATATTTTAAAGGGGGGGCAGGATCCTGGAAGAAAACTGTGGGCATATTATCCAAAGAAGGCAAAACCCCATCAGACCCAGCTTCATACAGACCCATTTCAATTTTAAACCATGACTATAAAGCGTTTAAGTCAATACTAGCTAAGAGAATGACAAAGTCATTTGCCAAAATTGACAGATATGGATCAATGTGGTTTTATGGAAGAAAAGCAAACATTTGGCAACACTGTTAGCACGATGACGATCTAGAGGATAAGTGAATGTAAGAAAATGCTGTTACTGTTGGTGGCCTTGATGCACAGAAAGCATTCGATAGTGCCAGCTGAGATTTTGTGAACAGGGCAATGTCCGCCTTTGTGTTCCTAGATAGAATAATAGGGGTAATTAAGAGGTTATATGAAGGGCAGAGACAAAAAATAAGGTGGAGGGGCTCCTCTCTGACAAGCTGTATTTGAACAGAGGAACAATTCAGGGATGTTCTCTTTTCTTTTTATTTTCTTTACATTTAGAACAATTACTAAAAAAAAAAAAATAATAATGGACTCTCAAATTCAAGGGCATAGCTGATATGGTAATCAAGAAACATTAGTTTTATTCACAGATGATGTTTTGTGCTCCTTACATCTAGAAAAGGATATTTTGGGGTTGTGGAACATTCTGAGGTAGTTTCATGTATTTTCAGAATATAAAATAAATGAAGACAAAACAAAGGCTATAGCACTAAACTATGTATCCACACATGAATTGGTTCAGCAGTTCCCATATTTATGTGGACATGGTAAGATGAAACATTTGGGTGTATGGATTAAAAATATACCATTAAGGCAGCTAAGGATATTACAAAAATTAAGAAGCTGAAAGCTCTTGATTATGGATATAAACAATAAAATACAAGCAGTAAAAACGTTTCTAATCCCTTTACTTTATACACAGGTCAGGCATACTTTTACCAACCAGAGAAGTTGTGGATCATAATAAATGGAGGAATAAACAAAACCAAACACTAATACAAGCCCTCTAAAACTCACTCAAATGACCTGACGTCACCATGATGTTGGGTATATTATTTTAAGAGTACCATGGCTAGTAAATGTTTATTCTGAAGAAGTCATGTAATTAAGTGTTACACAAACAGTGACTATATTTATCAACACCAAGTGTATTCTACCTCAGGTCATGTAAGCAAGTTTTGGAAACCCTGAGGTGGTGCTTGGTTTTATAGTTTCTTTGGATTACACCACCTTCCTGTTGTACCTTTGTAACTGTTGCTAAAGAGTTGAAAGAATTTATTTGTGAGTGGAAGAGGGCAAGGGTTAAGTGGGATAAGCTGATTTTCCCTATAGAACAATAGGATTACCTGATTTGAGAGGGTATTTTAGAGATCCTTATTTATTTTATTTATTTATTTCAGTTTGATGACTGGGAAAGTCCACTGGGCCAAGAAGAGCCTGTTTTCAGTGGAGGCCCAGGGAGAAAAACTCCAGAGACGACAACAAATATGCAAAACAGCATGGCAGCAGTACAATATTAAAAAAAAAAAAAAAAAAAAGTCATTTACAGAATAATACAATTTTAGAGTCATTTACAGAGTGAAAATTTAACAAAGAAAATTGTTAAAATTAAGTTTGCTTTACATTTAAAAATAGGAATCAAGCAGGAAAGGCTGTGAGTACAGAGTCTTGCAGGAGTGGGTTAGCAATATGATGTAATCAGAGAAAGCTAATGGGGAGGATGGAAGAATAAACGAAGATAATACAGGAATTTATGTTGGAAAAGAACAAGAGAATTCTCACTATAAAGAAGAGAAAGCTAGTAGAGAGAACAGAGGAGTAAATGTAGATATTTGAGAGATTTAGGTTGGACGAGAGCATGAGCATTCCCACTTTGAAGAAAGGAAGGAATGGACGAGGGATTTGAAGATGGAGTAGTTTTGAGTATTAAGAAGGGAGGAAGGAAGAGAGTTCCAGAGTTTACCTAAGGAGCAGGACAGCAGAAGGTGACCTGAAGGCCGTAAGGGTTTATAAAATTTAAGGAGTTTTGATTTTCTGATCTAAGTGAATGATTAGGAATATACGTGGTTAAGGTGGTAGACAGAGAGGGACAGCTGGATGGCTTGAATATGAGCTTATGAGCAGAGGTAAGTTTAAGGAGATTCAGGTAATTAGGCAGTCTGAGCCATTGCAGAGAGCGGAAGGAGATGCAGCGATGGGAAGAAAGTCTAGAGTTACTGGTGAACTTGCAGATTTTATTGTAGCAGGTTTCGAGTTTGGATTGTAAGTCAAGTTGAAGATAAGTGAACAGATACACAATTAAGGCTCATATAACATAACTCAAGCAAAAGTTTATAAGACAAAGTGGAAAGGGATCTAAAGAAATGTGTGTGGCGGGGGGAGTTTGAGAAGGAAAAGAGTATGATTTGGGATACAGGTCTTTAAGAAGAACAACTACAATGGATATCATGCTCATAAAAGGGCAGAAAGTATTCTAGGGATGAAGCCAACAAAGGGTTGGAGAAAGGAGAGTGCCAAAAGGAATGACTGCAAGTAGGGATACAGAAAGTAGGCCAGCTGGGTGGAATTTACTGGAGAAAACTAACAAATGAACCACAGTCTAGGAGCAAATAAACAAAGATAAAGGGAGAGATAAAGGTAACAGAGTGGGATGAAGCCAAGTAGAAGTTTGGATTGCAGTTGATAACAGAATATATGCAAAGAGAAACGGCCATGGATGTTTTGGAGGAAAGACAAGTTCTGGTAGAGTTTTTAGTTGACTTCAGAACAGACACTGCTGTTAAAAAATTAATTAGCAGGGCATATAAATGCATGGTAACTATAAAAATTACTCCGGGGAAGTTAGAAAAGATTGGGAAGAAAGAATGGAAAGACAACATACAAAGGAACAATGGGAGAACATCTGTATGGCTCCCAAGTAAGCAAAAGTTGAAAAGGTTTATGATTTTTGCGTAGGCAAATTCTAAGGACTTCTCTTCCAGTAGACAGGAAATGCTGGGCGTGCAATGGGAAAGAGAAAGGTAAATGGGGAACACTTCTTTTGGTGGAATGTAATAGAAAGGTAAATGGGGAACATTTCTTTTGGTGGTGTGTAATGAGTTGTTAGATTTAAAAAATTCTCTACACAGTACTTTGTCAGAAATGCTGGAGGAACAAATGGTTGTAATTAAAGAAGTGATTCTTTTGATCTGGGCCACAGAATTTGAATTGCCCTGACATGGTAAGGCCTTAACAACCGATTCTTTGCAGCTAGGATAAAGGATTTGAATTATTCAGATATAGTAAGGCCTTACTAAGTTACTATTGGCTGCCAAAAAGCAACTACTAAACAATGAAAATTAAAATATATCCCAACTGTAACTGAAGTAATGAATATTGTAAAGGAAATAAAAGAGGGCAAGATCTTTAGAAAAGGGAAGAAGCCAATTACAACTAAACAGAACTTGTGGGAACAATACATGCAGAATAATGGTCAGAAGAATGACTGAAATTTGAGAAAAAGGCACAAATGGAACAACTTATGCAATGTTGGAGTGAATGGAAAAAAATAGACTTGAGACTGAGAAAGCAGCAGAGGTCTATATTGAACAAACTGCAGAAATACCAGCTAAAAGAGGAAATTAGTTCAACTTTGTGGAAGAAAGGGAAAAGGTGGAGAAACAACAAGGGCCTATGTTGATATTGATTCTTCACTACAAAACAAACAGAAATGCTTCTCTTCTTTCTATAAAGCTCTGCAGAGAAATTAAACTTTGTTTCAAGTTAAATATATATTCTGCATTACTTCAAGACTTCTATCTACTTTTACTAAAAAGTTATACTGATCCTCTTAACAGGCACATTATGAGCTGATAAAAAAAGAAGAACTGGAAGAGCAAGAAGGGAAAGAAGGAAGAAGCAACCAGTCAACAAATGTGGGAATGCAAACCATAGAGACGTCAGTGGAGAAGTTCCCTATAAAGCTCTTTTCAGTTTTCCAAAAGAAAATAAAGGATAAAATAAAGGAGATAAAAGAATTTTCAAAAAAGTGACAGGACTCCATAAAAATAATGCACTGGGAGGACTGAGTGAGAACAGCACTTAAACTGGATGTTTGTTTAAATTAACATGGACGTTCAAAATAACTAAAATGCGAGTTGCATCCTGAATGGTTCTTTAAAACAATGAAAACCAGTAGGTGCAAAATGTAAAACAAGTACTTAAAAATTAAAATTTGTATCTAACTTAAAGGGAGGCAGCATTATTTTATGCAGTGTAGAGAAAGTCCCATTTTATCTTTCAATCTGAAAACTGTGTTATTTTGCTTCCAGTAAAGGTACTATGAAAATGGGAAAGGAAAGGGAAAATAAAGCACTGGTAATGTGTAACAAGTGTAGGAATTAATATGTTAATAATACAAGTTTGCTGACTGAAAGTAGATAGACAGCAAGCCTGACTACCTCAGAAGAAAGCTGGCATCAGGCAACTGAAACAAACAGATAAGGGAAAAATTTGTTAAAACGGTGCACTGAAAGAACTGAGTGAGAATAACAGTTTACATCCATGGGAATATGTAAATACAGACATAGAGAGATATTATATAGGCAGAGACAGTGGATAGTAACTAAAATGCAAATTGCACAGAGATATTTAAAAAAAAAAAACATTGAAATCAGCAAGCACCAGTGAGAAAATAACTATTTGACATTGCATGCTGTTAACTTATAGTTACATTTATCAGGCTGCAGACTGAAGGGTTTACAGCATGAATACTTAGCTGTTTTTGTTTCGAGAGCTTTTGTAGAACAGCTTTCTTTTCTTGACAAGCTATGACCAAGTAAATGATGATGGAATTGCTTTCTCTACATTAACATGCATCGTTCTGCAAATAGCTACAACATTTGAGATATTTAATGGAATTAAAGCAAGTGTTAGAAAATGTGCACCATTTATAGGAATTGATAAGTTGCAAAATGATAGAAGCAATGTTTGAATGTCTAGCAGTGTAAGGAGAGGGAAAGTTACACTGCTAGCTGCAAGCAAGTCAAAGACATGGAGTATTGATTTATATCAGGTGTTCTCTACACCCGAAGGAGTAAATCAGTGTTTCAATCTTATTAATAAGGATTAGAAGAAGCCTTAAACTATGTTTTTTTTTTTTTTTTTTTTGCACAGTGGTATCTCTATTGTCTTGACAAGATATGTATGTATTTAATATGTTTATTTTTTTGGGGGTAGGGAGGCATTTGTGTACTGCTTTACTGGAAATAAGATGTCAGGTTAAGCTAAGACAATACTACACAAAAATATATAAAGTGGCAGAAAAATTATACAAACATACCATGAAAGGTCAGACTGCAACAGCAACACAAATAATACAAATAACTAAAATAAAAAAATAAGTCTTAGTACATCACAACTGGACTTACTAGTCTAGACCGTCAATGGGTTGGACAGGAGAAAACAGGCAATGGTGCTGACTTACATTTAAGAGTAATGCATGGATAATAACATTACAAAGAACACACCTGAAGCATACAGAAAATGACGGTTTCATAAAGAAAACTGTGAAGTAGGGTTTCTTTGCTGGAATAGAAGAAAAGTTATCAGAATAAAGATTAAGGAACAAATGAAGGATAGGGAGGGAAAACTTACACTGGTAAGAGGCTGCTTGCAAAGTGCAAGAATTAAACTAACTGCAAAAGCACTAAAAGCATTGAGACAGGATGTAAAGTATAATATGGGAGAAATTACAGTGTTTCAAATGAGGATGTATGGCAGTGTCTGGAGACTGGAACACTAAAGAAAATAAGATGTCACTGGAGGGCTAATATATCACAATACCAGCTGACAGTAGATATTTAGAGAAATATATGCATGTATTTGGAGTCAGTGATTTAATGAAACTACGAATGAACTGGAATATACACATTTTTGGGTGGATTATGGTTGTTGGGCAAGATCAGATACATGCTACATATTGAAAGAATGCTGTAACATGGAAATACATGTGGTGATAAGTGTCAGATTTTGAAAGCAAGTAAAAGACTATTGTGACAAAACAAAAACTGTTCCGTACTATTTATTTATTTTATTTATTTTACATTTGTTAACCGGGCTAGTCTAACTGGATATATTTCCATTTTCAGTAGAGGCCCGGGGAGAAAAGCTCCGGCAGTTATACAACTTAGAAAATCATCCACAGGGATTAAAATAAAAATAAAAATACAAGTAATAATGTTTAAAATTAAAAAGTATGCCTTGTAGGAAGTAGTAATATTATAGAGTAGGAATTGCTCTTTAGGCATATCAAATTAGGAACAACAGTTAGTAAATCTAACAAGGAGTTAGCATGCAACAATCCATTTAGAGTATAAGTAGTTGAAGTAAGAGTAGAAGAAATAAGAAGTAACAGGAGGTGTAATCAGAAAAAGAAGAAGAGAGGAAGAAGATTAGTCTGGATTGCTGCAGGGGCATAGCCAGTGAGAATTTAGGTGTTTTTTGAGGTTGTGTTTAAGTAGAGGCAAGGAAGAAAGTAATGTTAGTACTACTTTGAAAAAGGAGATTATTTATTTAGTAGATAAAACGTTAAGAGAAATGTTATTAGATTCGATTCAAAGTAGTTAAGAGCTTGCAAAGGACTGGGATAATTGTAAACTGAAGATTAGAAATGTGGTTACAAGGAAAACAACCGACATTCAGAATAACAGTCACGGTACATACCTAGAGTGCTTTAAAAAGTAAAGCATTTACAAAAGTGAAAATGAGTAAGTGGAATAAAATGTGTTTAGCAGCAATTAAAAGATGCAACAATGTCCATGCAAGATTACTTAGAAAATATGAAGTAAAAAGAGCGATGTTTTGAAAACAACTTTTTATTTTTGTCAATACCCCTTCAAACGTACTGCTGGCTGAATGTTTGAGGCAAGAAATGACTGTAAGGATGTTAACGAAAATCAGGAATTATGAGAATGGTAGGGGAGAAGTGGATCCAGAAAAAAATTATGAAGGAAATGTTAAACTATTTCAGTGCCTTATATAGACAAGACATGACCCGCTGTGGTGGTGCTGCGGTAGCGTTGTCGCCTCACAGTAAGATGCTGTCCGGTTCGATTCTCAGCTAGAGCGTCTTCTGCGTGGAGACATACGTGAATGGGTGTACCTTCGTTGAAGGTTGTGCGTCAAGGCTGGTAACTCGGCACGTAAAAATCAACTACCAATCATTAGCGGACCGGAGTTCCGCTGTGGCGACCCCTAACCGGGAAAAGCCGAAAGACACAATATAGACAAGACATAATGATGAGAGTAACATGCAAGAAAGAGCATTATATTTGAGACAGCTATAACTTCCTCAGTTAACGGAATTAAAAAGAGGGCTACTAATATAAAAAATAAAGGACACTGGTGGCTGACAAAATAGCAAATACCATTAAATGGAAATCGATGTCTAAACTAATTGTATTTCAAGTAGTGAATGTCATTATCAGAGATAAAAGATATGAAAGTGGAATATTTAGCAAAGGGTAGGAGCAAAATACATAGAACAAAATGGAAATCAGAAACAATACATGCAGAATAATGCTTTGGGGAGGACTGAGGTTTAAAGGAAGGCAGAAATTGAACAATTTATGTAATGTTGGATTGGTGATAATTGTACAAAAGAATGCAAGTTTGCAACTGCTAACATAGTTTATTTTATTTTATATACATGTATGTTTGCCTACTTAAGTCATAATTCAATAAAGGTGTTAAAAAATAAAATATATTAATATTAAAGAAACAAGAAACTAGGATATAAGGAAAACTCCTTGATCTGATGTAATTCCAATAGAAGTGTCAACAAAGAAAAACAGTGGAAAATAAGTGTCTGGCTACTACTTTTATTAGTATTTTTATGGATGGGGATGTGCCCTTGACTTGGAAAGAAGCAGTATTCATAGTTACACCAGTGGAGGGGGAAAATTCCTCTTGATCCAAGGTCGTACATCTGATCAATACATTTCAATTCTGAGTCATGACTACAAAATGTTTACAATGATTTTGGCAAACAGAATGCCAATACAAATAGACCTGGATCAGTATGGGTTTACAGATGGTAGGAAAACACCTGACAACATTAACAGAGCCATTATGATTCAAATGGAGGTGCTAAACAGTAATAGTGCACTAATGTTAGTAGCTTTGGTTGCCAAAAAGGGATTTGACACAGCGAGTTTGGAATTTATGAAGAGATTTTTCGAGGCAAACATGCACACACGTTAATATTTAACATCTGCATAGTAGCTCTTGTAGAGGTGAATGAGCTGTCTAAAGTTTAGTCTTCTGACAGGAACTAGGCAGGTGGGTCCACATTCACAATTACTATTTGCTTTGTATTTAGAATCATTAGTCTGATACATAAGACAATCAAATATAAGTGTGTATATATATATATATATATATATATATATATATATATATATATATATATGGAGAAATACTAATGTGAAAAAAGCTCTTTTTGTGTACAACATGTTATCAATTCAAAACATGATATAAAAATGATATTTAACAAACTGAAATTTTTACTAGTATAGCAGGATATAAAGTAAATGAAGCAAAAACAAAGGCTATAGGTTAAAATGGAAAGTTGAGCAAGCACCTAAAGAAATGAGGAGAGGAAATTACTCAAACAATTATAAGTAAGATGAGCCTATGGAAATATTTATTTACGGACACTGACAATAAGATACAAGCAATTAGAACCTTTCTGTTACCAATGGTTCTTTATGTAGGTTAGACTTGCACGTATCAATGGAGTGATAAGATATGGAAAAATATCAAAAAAAAAATTAAGCATTTTACTTGGAGTAACAAAAAGAAAAGAGTGCAATGGGAAAAACTAACAATAAAATAAGGTGTTTGGGACTACTGGGACTACAAGATTTAGAGGTGTATGATAAGGCCAAACAATTAGAATTTATATATTTAAATCAGAACTCAGAATACATTCTCCAGTGGAAAACATGATCAGCATAGTGCCCAATGAGGCAACTACAGGATCACACATAGGCAACTGGGCAGATCAAAAACAGGAACAAACAGTTTTATGTACAGCCTTATGCACATCAAACTATTAAGAATGCTTTCACTTTAAATGAAGTTAGACCTTGGAAAAATAGAATAATAAATACAATACAATACATTATATACAACAAGAAAGACAGAAGAAAACATAATGAACAATTAGACAATAAAGAACAATGAAATTAAATTTTTGGGAGCAGATGATAAAAGGGGATGATGTAATGAAATGGGATGAACCTAGACAACATTAAAGTGATCTACTCACCAAAACTATGCATCTGTGCTACCCATTTTCATTCTTCCTCAACTACTGGGTATCAAATCCGACCTTGGATAGAACTTGGCTGCAATATACAGACTCTCAGATCTTAATCTTGAACTCCTCCCTTTACCCATAATGCCTTGATCAACCTGGTATACCTCAGATCACGTTTGCTGCCTTATAAGCTACCGAAGGAACTAATCCTACGTTAAGACAAAGTAAAACTAACAGTAGCAGAAGTGGGGCTCAAACTTGGAACAGATGCTTTGTAATAAACCATAAGGCTGCTCCATTAGATAACAAGAAGGGGATGGAGGGTGGTGACTTGAAGAAGAATGAAAATGGACAACACAGATAGATAATTATGATTAGTACATAACTTCAATATTTGATGTTGTCCTTTTCATTTGTTCCTCAATCATTGGGACAGAGTCCCCAGCTACATGTACCTTTTGTGGACCTCATGGAAGGATATTCTGGAGTACTGCAGAACCAAAGGCAGCCCTACTTCTTGAAATCAAATCCAATTTGTAATGAGCAATAAAAGTATGAGCATTAGACAAGGTAGCTGCTGCACAAATCTAGAACAAAAGATGGAAGATATAGCCATGGACCTGGCGGAGTGTGCTTTAGGAGGCCTGGGCAGGGACAGGCCTTGCTTTCTATAAACAAAGGAAATGCAATCAGTAAGCCATTTGGCTAAGATAATTTTAGAAACAGGTGAGCCCAATTTGTTTGAGGAAAAAGGGACAAACAATTGCTCTGACAAAGAAACAGCCACAGTAATCTACTTCACTTCAGCTATAGGACACATCACCTCCCCATAATCTTCAGTAAAAACTAAACAAAAAAATGATACAAGTACAGGATGCTGTAGGCAGTGTGTACTGTTACTAGGGTTGCCACCTTTCATTATGGATAAAACCAGACCAAGGTCACACCCCTCGCATCACATGTAACCTTGCCCATTCCCACCCCCTCTCCTCTCCATGTTCCATCCATTTTGTGACACCGCTATGACATCATCTGATGGGGAACACCCTCTTTTTCCACTCCAGATGCTTGCTTTCAGCTGATTTACTATGCTTTTCTGTTAAAAAAAAAGTGTAGTAAATCAGCCGATTTAACAAACTCTGATAGTCTGTTTTCCGGACTACCAGACAACAGGTTTAATTTCCAGATAGTCCGGAAAAAAAAAACGGATAGGTGGGAACCCTAACTGTTATCACTGTACACAAATCTATTTGGATTCCTGCAGAAAAAGTGACAAAAAAAAAAAATCACCACTGATGTATTTCAGTTTGGAGCTTTTAGGCACTATGCTCTGTCTGCCATAACCCTCATCAAAGCCACACCTGTGATAAGTTAGTTGTGATTATCCTAATTGTCCTTTGCTATCATGAACCAAATACCATCCCAATAAGCAACAACTACTGGTAATCATCTGTAATCACAAAAAGTGGTTAAAAGTAGCCACAGCAATGTAGATAATTTTCTTGATACAGGATTAATCACTTTGCCCTTAACAAACTACTCAAAATGAACCCTAGTCATAGCTCTCAACCATTTAGCACAGCAATCAGGAACAAAACCAAAAGTTAAGGAGTGGCAAAAGCCCACAATCACAAATAAATATGAAAACAGTCCTCATCTCTTAAGTATTTAAAAACTGGCTAGAGTACAGGTTCTACATTAGCACCCACTCTTCTAAAGAATGTGAAGTCTGCAACTCAAAAGTTATTTGTATTATTACTGTCATTATTAGTGTCAGTAATCCTCATCAGTGTACCAGAGAAGAAAGTCATCCCAGGATCAGCAAACCCATTTACAAAGCCTTCCAGAGCTCATGCCCCATGAATGGAAGAGTCCCTAGGAGAAAGCAGCATGGTACACTGAAACAGCCGAGAAAAAAAGTATAAGTCAACAATTGTAAGACAAGCTGGAGGACCACTGTCTTTCCAATACTAAGGTGGTTGAACTAAATCTGTCAGGATCTCCTTCTTCCATACCTCTCAACTTCTTTGCTAAAGAACTCAAGGCAAAGTCAACAATAGTAAAGGGATAAAGGCCCAAAATCTGGGAAAATGTTTAAATATTACTCTAATTCACTTAAAAAATGAATAGAACAACAGGTTTTGCATCAACATACATTTTTTTTGCACAATAATAAGTATGAAGCTCTAATGACAACATTGCTGACTGACTTCATCCTATTGACTTACCAGAAAGGCAAAACTTTTATGAGGAACAAGGTAAAAATATGGGGTCTATATCAGAAGATCGAAGTTTCAAAACTTCGAATCTGATATGGTCAACGCCATATGATCGAAGTCCTGAAACTTTGAATCTTTTAACAGAGATCTCCATACAGCACGGAAAGGGAAGATTTCCCTTTTCTGCACTGTAGTGCGATCTCAGAGTTGGCATATTTAAGTAGCAGGGGGTATGGGGGGGCGCAGCCCCCCACGTGGAGGGTGCAGTGGGCTTTCCCCCTGCTTAAAGCGTTTAAATGGTTTGTTCTTGTAAGTTGTTGTGTTTTATTAGATTTTCGACGTTTCAAGACTTCGATTATATGGTGTCGACCATATCAGATTTGAGGTTTTGAAACTTCGATCATGTAATATAGACCCAAAAATATGAGGCATCAACCAAGGGTGTGGCCAGGAATTCACAAATTGTACACACCAGAGACATACTGCGCCTCCCATAAAATGTATAGGCTATGATTTGGCACTGCAGCACATCATCTCTTTGGCTACATGACACAGACAGCATTTTGGTTACAGTGCTGCACAGCAACAAGTCTTACAGCAGCCCAAAGATCTTCCCTTAGAAGGCATTACTGTGACAAGCCTTCATGCCTTGTTATGGCAGCCAGTCCCATGAAAGCCCATTCAAACTGGTGCTGACATTAGGTACTATACATCTGTGCCATATCACAGTGGCCAGTCCCAGAGATCCTACCACACCAATGCCAATGTTCTGCATCAAGTGTGTGTGCTGTATATCATGACAAGTAATCCCACAGGTCCATTCATACAAGAAACAATATGTAGTACTAACAAGCCTCTGTGACACAACATGGAAGTTGGTTCATCATCTGCACTCAGGCAACCTAGGCCAGCACATACAGTACACTCTAACACAGTTCCCATGGCCAGAATTCACAGACTTTAAAAAGACTAACCTATTAAAACTATATGATGAACTCTCAAAATTAAAATGCAAAATTTCCCTTCCCCATGTAGTCTCAGCTGTCGCTTATGCCAATTAATTTTATACTATTCTAAGAAACAGCATAATCTAAGCTGTCACAATCAATACTAAATATCCAAATATACTGGGAATGTAAAAAATAAACTATCTGGGTGGAATACAACATTAACAAGTTATATAATAAAAGGAAAAAAACACTGAAGACGTATGATGAATCAAACTCTACCTGCTTTAAAAATTCTGTTAAAAAGCTCAGTATAAATATGAAAGCTACCTTAAGGAAGACCACAGTAGAACACAAATTAAAATTGGCATCTGCAGTCAAAGATGAGAAATCCTTCTTTAGCTACTGTAACTGTTTGGCTTAAGCATAGTCACAGGGTATATTCCAGAGTCTTTGAAAATGGCTAACGTTATGCCCCTCCATAAAAAGGATACACCTCAGATCCCAAGAACTAAAGACCTATCAACCTGTCTGTAAAGTCCTTTAATGTATTCATTTATATCTGATTTATACACTCCAATATATAAAATATAATGCTCTAGACCCACAACAGTATGGTTTCATAAAAAGGAGATCATAACTATTTGATTTAGTAAACTACTTTAAGTTACTGTAGCTATGGATAGCAGCCATGCAGTTCATACAGTGTACGGAGATCAAGGTAAGACCTTTGACACTATTTCAAATGCTGTTATTCTAAGTAATGTTGTCATTCACTCAGCAACTGGTACCAGCAAGGGCTAAACCATACAAAAGCAATGGTGTATTAGGAAATAAAATTAAGTTAAATGCAAAGGAGTGTAGCACTGTCACCTTAGATAAACAAAACCTAACAGCAGTTTACATTAAAGCTGGCACCCCACTCCAGAATGCTATGTCAGGAAAAATCTCGACACTACTCTCTATCTTTTGACAACCATGTAGCAATGTAGTCTGGAAATCCTTCTGTCTTGTCCACTTAGTAATATGTAGGTTCGCATCCAAGTCAAAACAAGTTATCTTTCTTCTACACTCTACCATGATCAGACCAACTGTAGAATATAATTCCCCTTTATGTATGCCTCTGTTCAAACACATCACACAGCTACAAAGACCCAAGAAGCCTCATTTACCAAGACGGGCTTGAAAGTCTAACATTTTATTCTTTGCACAGACTCCTGTGCTGTGATTTCTGACGACCATTATGTGTTACTGATAACTCAACCCTCCTAGATCTCCTACACCTCTACAAAAAGGTTCCACAAACATTCAAACTAAAGTCTTGAATCTCCATCAACATAGAAATAAGACATGCTGGAGGGACAGATGGAAAGATGAAAAATCAGCAAGCAAAGGAGAGTAGTAGTGCTGAAATTTAATTCATCCTCAAGCCTTGCGGAATACCGTCACAACGTGAACCCTGTTTTTCACAAAATCTCACCAAGGTGACACTGATATATAGACTGTATTCATATAGCATATATCACGGACAGAATTAAGTCAAAAACAAAAAAAAAGATAGCTGGGTGCACAAGACCCAGGATATAAAAGTGCCCAATCCTGGTATGCGCTCTGGTGCCAGGACTGGAAAAAATAAGAAGTTATGTACCTACCATAACGTTCCATGTTAGTTGTCTTCTTCTCGCCTTCTTTCTTGCTGGATGGGTTCGGAGCCGATCCTCGGCTCCGACTCGGCAATCTACTAAAGCTCGAGAGCTATTTACTGGCTCGAGGCCCTCCCTATATCCCACAATGCTAGGCGTCAGATCCCCAGATCTCATTTGGCAGAGCTAACACCAAGGAAAGATTCAAGGACACCTGTCCAACCACAAGGAAAACTATAGTACAAAGACAGAGGAGGACACAATGTACATCAGAGTTGTCCAGAGAAAGAAGGCCCCAAAAGGGGACTCTTCTCGGTCTGTCCAGGCTAGGGGGATGGAGGGTGGGATGCAAGAAAGAAGGCGAGAAGAAGACAACTAACATGGAACATTATGGTAGGTACATAACTTCTTAATGTTAAGATGTCTATCTCGCCTTCATTCTTGCTGGATGGGACAGCGTCCCTAGCACCTTAGTCCAGGGTGGCTCATCGGAACAGACTCTTGAGCACAGTGGAACCAAACTCAGCTCTATTCCTAGAGGCCACATCCAACTTATAATGCAAAATGAATGTATGAGGAGTGGCCCAAGTGGCTGCGGCACAAATAGATTCCATTGGTAGTCTTGCTTGAAAGGCTACCAACGTAGCCAATGCTCTGGTGGAATAACCTTTAGGTTTAGCAGGGAGTTGTTTATGTCTGAGTTGATAAATCAAGGTAATAATAGAGGACAACCACCTGGATAAGGTTACTTTGGAAACTGGCCATTCTTGTTTGCCCTCAGCATAGGATAGGAAAAGTTGGTCTGATTTTCTTATTTGCTTTGTCCTGTCCAAGTAGAAATGTAATTGCCTGTGAATTTTGTTCAGCTTTGTTCAAATAGTTAGGAAAAAATACGGGCAGATCAATAGACTGATACAGATTTGTTTCAGAAGGTATCTTGGGTAAAAACGAAGGATTAGGCCTAAGTGAAACTCTGTCCTTATGAAACACAAGATAAGGAGGACGAATACAGAGGGCTTGAAGTTCCGAAACTCTCCTAGCTGATGTGATGGCTACCAAAGAGAGAGTCTTTCAGGAGAGCAATTTTAAGGAACAGGAAGCCGCTGGTTCAAAGGGGGGGGAGAATCAAGGAAGCCAATATCAAGTTCAAGTCCCACGGAGGCGGGGATCCCTCACCGGGGGCCTCAGTAATAAAGTTCCTTTGAGAAAGGCCTTGCAAAGTTTGTGGGACATGATGCTGGTTTCTGACAGGCTAGCATGGAAATTTGCAATAGCAGCTAATTGGACCCTAATGGTGGCAGAGGAGGAACCAGCTTGAAAGAGCTCTGCTAAAAAATCTAAAACATGATGGACAGGGGCTGTAAAAGAGTCAATATTCCTAGCCTCTGCCCAGAAGGAGAAACGTTTCCACTTACTAGCATAAGTCTTCCTGGTGGCAGATTTGTGCGAAGAAAGGATGATTTCACGCACCGGCTGATATATCAGCGGAAGCCTGGCTAAAGTTGGAAGTGGAGCAACCAAGCTGTAAGGTTGAGAGACTGAAGGGACTGGTGCAGCCCGCCCGACTGATGGACAAAGAGGTCTGGCACTGGGTCCAGATTCCACGGCTGCTCCAGCAGGTGGTGATGCAGGAACGGGAACCAAATCTGTCGAGGCCAGTAAGGGGCAATGAGGATCATCCTTGTCTGTCTGAATTGTAATAGTCCTGGTGGGTAGAGAGTCCTGAAGAGCTTGCAACGCCAAAAGCACCACTCTCATCTCCAAGACATTTATGTGCAGATGGTACTCTAGAGGTTGCCAGGTGCCTTGGACAGTCCTGCCCTGAAAATGCCCCACCCACCAGAACAGGGAGGCATCCGTGGTCACTGTGGCAACAGGAGGAGGAAGAACACACGGTCTGCCCTGGAGTATCAGAGGGGAGACCATCCACCAAGCTAGGTGGTCTTTGCATGACTGAGTGATTATTATCTTGTGAGACATTGGAAGCTACTGAAAGGACCATTGAGTAAAAAGCATCCACTGAAGAAGCTGCATGTGAAAGCGAGCCAGGGGAACTAGTATGATTGCTGCTGCCATGAGGCCCAAGGTCTTTAGTACAACTCTGGCATGAATCCTGTTGCACTGTAGTAAGACTTGCACATGTCGGCGGATTTCTGAAACTCTGTCGAGAGGAAGCCTTGCAGACAGATCTTTTGAATTTAAGATTGCACCTATAAAGATAATAGACTGAGAAGGTGACAATGCAGACTTTTCGAAATTTATTGATATACCTAGCTCGGTGCAAGTTTGGATGTTATAATCCCTGGCTCGCAGTAGTTGATACCTGGTGGGAGCAGTGAGGAGCCAGTTGTCGAGATATGGAAACACCTGGAATCCTCACTGTCTCAGGTGAGACGTAACCACTGCCATGCACTTGGTGAACACCCTGGGGGCTGTGGTGAGACCAAAGGGCAGGGCCCTGAATTGATAGTGACTGGCTCCCAGCCGGAATCGGAGAAACCTTCTGGAGCACCTGTTCATTTTGATATGGTAGTTTACATCCCGAAGATCTATGAAGCACATCCAATTGTCCTGACCCAAAAAGGGTAGAATGGACTGGAGCGTGACCATCCGGAACTTTGTTCTTTGAACAGACTTGTTTAGCCTGCTGAAATCCAAAATGGGTCTCCAGTCCCCTGTCTTTTTTGAAAAGAACTTGGAGTAGATTCCGGATCCTTGCTGGTCTGCTGGGAATGGCTGGATGGCCCGTTTGTCTAGCAGTTTTGAAATTTCTAGTACTGCCTGTTCCCTTAGACCGGGTGGAACATCTGGAAGGGACTTGGTTGTTTGTACCGGGGTGTGGACAAAGGGAATCTTGTAACCCTTGGATATGATAGACCGTACCCATTTGTCTTGTGTGAAGAGTTGCCAGGCTTCTGGGTACAGTGACAATCTTCCCCCTACTGCCTCCGAAGGCGGACAGTCAGGCAGCCCCTCAGGGGTGCTAAAAGGTTTTGTCAGAGAACGATTCTCTGCTACCCTGATTCTGTGGGCCCCCTCTGTCCCTCGGGCGGCGTCTATTATTGTTCCCACCCCTGCCCCTGAAGGGAAACTCGCCATATGTGTCAGGCACGAATCCCTGGGGTTTCCGAAACCACATTTTTCCATTCTTCTGACCCTTGGGGTATGGTCTAGAGGGAATGGAAAAACGAACTTCCACAGCAGAGAGAGTCTTGCCTTCCTGCTCACACCTGGTAAGGGTATCTTTCACCTGTGGTCCAAACAGAGCTGAACCATCAAAGGGGGTACTGGTGAAGGACGCCTTAAAGGGGTCAGCAAAGCTGCATAACCGCATCCAGACATGTCTTCTCAAAGCCACGCCTGTACCTGCGGCCCTACTCGCCCCATCAGCTGCATAAGAAATGAGCCACATGGAGGAGCTGACGATAGAATTAAGGGTCGCCAGCTGGGAGTTTATCTTGTCTTGAGCTCCCGCAGCTGATGGATCCTGAAGGGTATCACCCAGTTCCTTAAGAAGATACCTTTGGAGAAGGGTGAAATGGCACAGATAATTCATCAACCACATAGAGAAGGTCGCTGAGGAAAACACCCGCTTCCCGTACCTGTCCATTGTCCTAGATTCTTTATTAGGTGGATGGACAGGCACCAAAGGGTCAGCCAACTCCTTCTTTGTGGCTGCTACAACCACCATAGCATCAACAGGGACACCTTTTGTCAAAAATTGCTTGTTGGGTGGGGCTGTAATAAATTTAGTGGGCCTACGGGGAGTTGGTTCCACTGTGTCCGGGGCTGACCACGCCTTTCGAGCCACCACTTCCATTAGTGGGTCGAAAGGTGGAGACATCCAGGAGGTGGAAGGGCGAGTACCAAACGCGTCCAGGTAGACCGACTCGTCCTCCGAAGGGTTAAGGGCAGTCCAGTTCCCCCTCTGCTTAAGGATTTCTAGGATGTCTGAAAAGGACACATCCTCAGAGGGGGATCTTGGGGACCCTTCCGAATCCTCCAAGTCGGTATCAGACGTGAATGACTCGGGGGAGTCGACATGTTTCCTCTTACATTTTCTCTTCCGGGGGGGCTCCTCCGAAAGATTGTGGGAGGCCTCGAAAGAGGAAGATACGCCCAATGGGGTGACCTGGAGCGTCTGCTTTCCACGCTTGGGGTCAGGAGGGTGGAAAGAGACTGATGCAGGCACCATGGGGGGAGGAGCCGAAGGGGCTGATCGAGGGGCCGACTCAGGAGTCAGCACACTCCTCATGACCTCGAAGGCGCCCCTGTCAAGCAGAGCAGAAGGTCCCCACTCCGAGGAGATGAGAACCCCTGTTGACACAGAGAGGGATGGCTCTGAGGCCAATGTCGGGGCCGAGCTTACCTGCGCCAATGCTCCAAGAAGGAGAACAGGGTTGGACAAGGGTCCGATGCCACTGGCTCCCTCGGAGCCGACGAGGGAGTCTCGGGGCCCAGATCCCTCCAAGGACAGAACCAAGGAAGACATCGCTGCCGACAAAGGAGCCGAAAGGTGTGGTATCTGTTCCGACGTCACCAGGATTCGAGCCCCAACCGGCTCCGGCTCTGAACAGAAGGAGGGAGTCAGAGGAGAAACTGCTGTAGATACCGGGACAGCCACAGTCTGTTGAGATGGGCTGGTTAAAATTTTGGCCAGGGCCTGCGACTTAAGGAGTCTGCTGACCACCCTCTCTAGGTCATGATCAGATAGCCTGGAAGACTGAGATGAGTGGGACCTATAGCTTTTCTCAGATTGGAGTAATGGTGACCTCAGAGCCGAGTGAACCGATTCCAGGGAAGGGGACCTAGAACGTTTTCGGCTCGAAGATGGTTCCGACAGTAAAGTCGGTGCTGACTGAGGTCTAGAGGTTGTCGGCTCCGGCCAGAGCCGACGAGGAGGCAGGTGCTCCACCAGGCGACAGCTCCGAACTGGGAGCCGACAGCTTGGAGGGCTTAGAGGATTTACCTGACGAAGGCTTGGTCGGGGATCCTTCTGGCTTAAGTAAGCCTCTCAGGATGAGCTTGTTCCTACGCCTCTGCAGGACTCTCGGGCTGAAGGCATGACAGACCGAGCAGGAGTCCTGCAGGTGTAGGGGGCCCAAGCAATAAACGCAAGAAGTGTGACCGTCTGTCAGAGACATCTTCTGACAGCACGGGTCACACTTCTTAAAATCTGAGACTTTGGTATCCTTAGACAAGATGGATACCAAAGAAAAAAGTCACTAGTGCTTAAATACACAGAACACACACACACACGCACTAGTTAAGCTAACAAAATTAAACTATATATAACTATGTATATACAAGTCTACAACTGTAATAAAGTAAAAGAGCTAACACTACCCTATAACACAAGGAAAGGGAGGGGAGATTAGCCACCGAGAAAAAATGGGGGGGGGGGGAAGAAACTCTCTAACTAAAACGAGTTTCTAAGAGGGAATATTAGGGAGTAAACAGAGAGCAAAGTAACTGGGAAGTTATAAATATAAGAAAGGTTATCGAGAAAAAATTAAAGTTAACTTTTAATATATATATATATATATATATATATATATATACACATATATATATATATATATATATATATATAAAAAAGATTAATACGACCTGGAGCGAAGTAAATCGCAACCTCGTAGCTGAAGCGGCAAATGAGATCTGGGGATCTGACGCCTAGCATTGTGGTATATAGGGAGGGCCTCGAGCCAGTAAATAGCTCTCGAGCTTTAGTAGATTGCCGAGTTGGAGCCGAGGATCGGCTCCGAACCCATCCAGCAAGAATGAAGGCGAGATAGACAACTTAACATTAAACCGTGTATAATCCTCAAAATACAGAAACATTCCTACAATGTGGCCAGGCCCAGGGGGAGGATGCCCCCCCCGGTTGTAGAAGGAAGTAGCAGTTCACAAAAATCACAAAAACTGATGGGCCAAACAAGAGCCATAAAGACGATACAGTGGACTATTGAGGATAAGAAAGAAATGATGTATTGTTACTATTATGCAAAAAGCCCAGAATTTCCAACTCAAGGATATACAAAAAGATTAAGAGATAAATTAGAGGAAAGAAAAACACTTCCGTGGGAAAAACTGTCAGAAGCTTCAAATGAAAACTTGCGTTCATTAATACAACAGATTTTTGAAAAAAACAGTTTCTCGATCAAGAAACTTTGAGCTAACTGGAAAAAGAAACATCTGTGGAAGTGCGAAAATGTAAACACCAAAACCTGGATATTTTTGAAAAGTACAAAAAAAAATATTGACATGGGAAAGAAAGTGGGATTCGCTATGGTGCAATATTTATTCAAAGGAGAAAGCCAAATTAATCAATATACAAAAAGCAGCCCCAAAGATATTTGAAGAGAAATACAGGCAAAAGCATCCAGATATGGAGAATTTAACAATAAGAAAAATCACAAAGATGGAACGTAGAAAAGGTAACAAGTGAAGCAGAAGTTGAGTTATGGAGTGCCTACAAAGTGAAGGATTTAATGTAGAAGGTCTAACACAGATTATTTTATAGCACGATGGAGTGAGTCCTCAAAGTAGAGAGAAGAAGGATGATCAGGAGACATCTGAAGAAGAAATATGGACATGGGAAAGAAAAAAAAGATTTAATATGGTGCAATATTTATGCAAAGGAGAAAGCAAAACTAACCAATACAAAAAGAGCAGCACCAAAGATATTTGAAGAGAAATACAGTCAAAGGACTCCGGATATGGAAAATTTTACAATACAAAAAATAAGATGACAGAGAGGAAAAGTAGAAAAGGAAATTAGTAATGGAAAAGTTACAGAAATAGAAATTGAGGTTATGGAGCACCTGCAAAGTGAAGGATTCAGTGTAGAAAATCTAATGCAGAAAGCACTACAACAGGATAGAGCAATGGATATCCAAATTAAGGGGAAACCAGTGGAACAGAAAGCAATACGTCAGGTGCCATATCAAGATATTTTGGAGCCTTCCACAGGAAACCAGTATAAACATTCACTTGAAGCTAGACAGCAAAGGAAGGAACAGGAAATTGTGGAAACTCTGATGCAGTCAATGTTGAGGAGTGATAGGCCAGTGAGTTCCCATATGACAAAGCAACAGATGGTACAGGATGAAATTGAGGAGAAGCTGCCACAGAAAAATGCTATAGAACTTTCTATAGTATGCCCGCAGGAAACGAAAAATAAGGGATGTGCCCTCAGCTTGGAAGAAAATAATCTAAGAGAAGAGTTCCTTGATTTAATAGAAACAGATATATTAAAATCAATGAAAGAAATAGACTGCAGAAGGTCAATAAAACCCCAAAAGTCAGAAGTCTGATTAAACAAATATACACAGTAATTAGGACTGTCCACAGAGATCCATGCAATATAACAGATGTAAACAGGATATACTACTGTGCTACTAAATTAATAACTGATAAAGTTCTACCACAAGAGCACATGGTAGTGAGGAAAACGAAGGGGAGAAATTGAATACCATCGTAGAAGTATGGAACAGAGAAAAATATAAAGCAATTAAGACAAGCAGTGTCACTGTTAGAGGACTATAGAAGAAGGAATAGATCAACAAAAATACTAAGAAAGATAGATGTAATAAAAGCAATGCACAATATTAGAACAGACCAGGATCTATCATGCACTATTGCAAATAACAAATTTAAAAAATTCAGCACAGGTGGAAAAACTTAGAAGATATGCAGATAAATGTAAATGAAAAGTACACAATAAGCAATTTAGTGATGACCCAAAAAAGTTTTATAGAGAATTGGGAAACAAGGTAAAAGGAATTAAAAGACTAACAAAAAAAAAGAAATAGATGCATTTTGGAGAAGTATCTATGAAGATCCTGCGGAGCACAACAAAGATGCTACATGGATAAAAGTAGTAAAAGAAAGAATAAGAAGTTTAAAGGTACAGGATATGAAATGGGATGAAGTAACAGCCAAAGAGATTGAAACAAAGTTAAGAAAAGCCTCTAACTGAAAAACCCCAGGTCCAGATGCAGTACCTAACTTTCAGTTAAAAGTATTAACATCTTTGCATGAAGACCTAGCCATGAGTAAGAACTATTTATATGCGCACCCTGAATACACATCAATCTGGCTAACAACAGGTAAAACAATGATCCTACTTAAGAGTGAACCTGCAAGCTACTCCAAAAATTATAGGCCAATAACTTGGCTTCCAACGACATACAAACTATACACGGGAACGGATGCCAACAGAGTTTATAGTCATTTTGAAGAAAACTCAATTATGGCAGAACAAAAGGACAATAAAAGAAAGTCATATGGAACATAGGATCATTTGTTGTTAAATAAAGTCATAGTGAAGAGCTGTAAAAAGGGAAAGAAGGTAGGTATGGCATGGATTGACTACAAAAAAGCATTTGATAGTATCCCACATTCATGGACAAAAGAGTGCTTAAAAATCTATAAAATACACCCTACACTGATTGACTACATTACAGTGACCATGAAACAATGGCAGACCACTCTGAAATTAAGCCATGATAAAGGACAAATTATTATCCCAAGGATAACAATTCAAAGGGGGATATTCCAGGATGACTGTCACCGTTCCTGTTCTGCCCTGCCCTTAACCCATTACGCTGTTTACTTAACAGCTTAGGCCATGGCTATAATTTGGCTCCTAGAAAACAACAAAGCCTAAAGACTTATCTTCTCTTTGTCGATGATTTAAAACTGTATAGCTCATCAGATAAGGAATGGAAAGCACAGCTGCAGGTTGTCAAAACTTTTACAGATATTAGAATATCGTCTGGTTTTGATAAATGTGCAAAAGCAAACTTTAAAGCAGGAAAACTGCAGCACCAGGAAAACATCAGATTGGGACAAGAATATGATATAAAATAAATTGAGCAAAAGGGAGTGTATAATTGATGAAGGATCAGCAATAAAACATGAACAAATGCGAGTAAAACTTGGTAAGGAATACTTTAGAAGACTTAAATTAATCCTGAAAACAGCATTGACATCTAGGAACAAAATCCAAGCTATAAACCAATTTGCTCTTCCTGTCCTAACTTACAGTTTTGGAGTGATTGATTGGCCCAAAAACGTGTTGGATAGATTAGATATTAAGACAAGAAGGATGCTTCATGCTCACCAAATGATTTATAAAAATCAGTGCATACCAAAGATTATGTATTTCCCCATTCCAAAGGAAGAATGGGCCTCCTTGAAACTGATTACATGTACAGATATGCAATCGTGGGACTCCACACATCTGCTGACCTCATGAGACCCAAGCATAATGAAAGTTTTGAAACCTGAAAAGAATAAATCTAAGATGACTTCCCTGCTTAACTTAGCAGAAGCATATCGGCATCAAGCAGGAATGGAAATCAAACCAGAAGTAGATACAAACCAGGCAGCAACTGAATGTGCTAAAAAACAAAAACAAGAATATAAGGTGAAGGATCAAATGAAAAGGCAAGAAATGTGGAAAATGCATAAATACAGTTGCAAGTATAGAAAACTTCTGGAAGAATCTCATGTTGAATGGTTAAGGAGAGGTGAATTTAAACCAAGAGATGAAAAGTTAATATCTGCGGCACAAGATAGTGGGCTACATACACGTTGGTTTACAAAGTTCATTGAACATGTGGGAGAAACAGACAAATGTAGGTTTTGTAAAACAGAATTGGAAACTGTCGCACATCTAGTTGCTGGTTGTGACATACTAATGGCAGAAGGATTGTATACTGAAAGGCATAATAATGTGGCAAAACTGCTGCATTGGGGATTGTGCAAACATTATAGTGTTGAAGTGGCTGAAAAACACTGGAAACATGAGCCACAAAACATCATAGAAAATGAAGAAGTCTACATCACACGGGATTACCGATTACCAAATGTTCAAAAGACAGGTGCTAGAAAACCAGATATAGTAGTCCAGGAAAAGAAGACAAAAGTAGCATACATCATTGAAATCACCACACCCAGTGACTACAGTGTCCTGCACACAGAGAGACATAAAGTTATATAATATCAGGATTTGCAAACAGAAATGAGAGCAATGTGGAAGAAAGATATCCAAACAGTTCCAATAGTAGTAGGAGCAATGGGTCTTATAAAAAATTATTTAGAAACGCTACTAATGCATGCAACTCCATACAAACTACAGAATGAGTCATTACTGGGCACACTGCGGGTGCTGCGAAGAGCACTTTTGGCTGACATCAAACAATGAAACAATAGTAATTTCATGAACTTTAACCATACTTTGACTTAGGAGTGGGGTCCATTCCCATCATGGTATTAGAAACCCAAAGGATTTGGAGAAATTAGAGAGAGACAAATGTATTACTCAATGCTTCTCTCATCTCTGGAATACGTTACATAAAAAACAGAGTGATATCCATATTGCTTTTTATTAAACCTTAATATTTAGATGGGCTCTCCTTAATTCATCCTCATCCTGATTT
This sequence comes from Protopterus annectens, assembly GCF_019279795.1. Classification (NCBI taxonomy): domain Eukaryota; kingdom Metazoa; phylum Chordata; order Ceratodontiformes; family Protopteridae; genus Protopterus; species Protopterus annectens. The sequence continues at coordinate 451,585,688 of NC_056750.1, forward strand.
GTTTGTCACCCCAGGAGACAGGTAATGCAATATGATGTGGGTGGGTGCTGATAAGACAGAACTCTGCCTTGAATATATGTGAATCAATAAATATATAAACATGTGCCATGACCACCAGTGTCATTTTTTCTCACCATAGTAGTAGAACATGAGTAGCCAATCCAAGACCTATACACTATGAAGTATAGGCACCTGTGATTGGTTGGTACTGAGTTGGCAGTTTAGTCATGTATTCCTATGATAGAGACTACCATGTTTACATTTGGTTGTTGTTAACAACCAACCGGGGTGCTCTTCCTGCAATCTCTAGTCTAAAAGTCATTTGAACTAGAGGCTGATAGGAACTGTATAGTTGTTTTGCAGGTGCATTCACTTTTTATTTTTTTAATTGTGGCAGGGAGCCACATGAAAATGTGGACAGTGATAACAGTAAACACTGCCCAGAGCACACTATATACATTTTTTTTTCACTTTTAGCACAATCCATGTAGGGGGACATCAGGTTTTGCATCAATGTGCAGTTTCCAAACAATAAGAACTATGAAACTATAATGTCTAGCATCACTGAATTCTCAGTGATTTACCCAAAAATCAAAAAGTTTATGGGATACAGAGGAACAATTAAAAAAAAAGTCAGAGACCTTCTGCAAAAGGAGAAACTAAACCACAATGTTGTGTGCATGCACACAGTTTGTTACTTTTCTCTTTCAGAGGATAAAACAATTCTATATGCACACGTACCTGGGGGTGTGTGCAATATACTTACAAGTCCATATTACTGCAACTTTTTTATGAGTGAAAATAACACCTTTATAGCTGTACAGTGAAAAAAATGCAAAGTCCACACAGGATGAAAAATACTACAACTGTTTTAAAATGTGCACACTCAAATGTTTAATTAAAATCAAGCCTGTTTATTTTCAGCCATTGTGGTTGAATAGTTTTTTTTTTTTTTTTTTTTTTTTAACAGGTGAGTCAATAAAGAGGCACAGACCATGAGTCTGTGGAAAGTGTGTGTGTGGGGGGGGGGGGGCACCCCCCTCGCCTTATGGTTCTGGCACCCTTGCTGGTGAGAGGAGGGCGTGTCCAAGTGCTATTAAGTCTATAGTGCTAACCTTCATGCAACTATACCAATGGATAACTACACCGTCCACAGAAAAACAGTTTTATTAGTTTACTCAAAAAAATGTAATTTCTCAAGAAAGCAAACTCGGCAAGATCACAGTGTGCTCTGTGAAACATTATTTAAGAAGCATAAGAAAACATAAAATAAATATAGAAGGAACTTACTCTGATTTTTTCAATTTCCGCTCTATTTGCACTCTGGTTTCTTTCTAGCCTCCCACTCAGCTGAGAGCAGATCTAAGGTATAAAACAATATTACTGAATTAAAATTTTATCTTATAGAAATGAAGCTGAAAAACATTAATTTTAGCAATCTTTGTACATACTTTCTATGCTGAAAACTTGCAACATTTTACAAAATATTACAGGAAAGTCATGTCATATTAGTAAGTGTACATTTTAAGAACTTCACAATTAGCCATAGTATACCTGTTCATGAGGGCATCACTAATGCCTCCACTTTCTGGTACAATTTTGTTAGCTTTTTCAAAAGATACTGCAGACATCTGAAACATTTGATACCAAGCTGGTCTACTTTAAGATGGACAACTTATAAAGTTGTACTTGCAATGAAAAAATATTTTAAATATCTTGTACTAATGCATCTAAAATACAAAATGAGTTTGACAGATTTCGAAAACACATACAAAAGTTTAAATAGTAGAGAGATCAGTAAAACATGTTAAGAGCTGTAACAAATGATAAAAAAATCTTACTTGCAAGATAAAAACACAGAACAAGCTACAGAGCAAAACAGACCAAAGAAAACAAGGAAAATATACAAGGCTGCAGAACAAATGAAATACTGAAGGGATTAACTGAAACCTGCAGACTGAAGCAGTTCGTTTTAAGCGACAGAGGTAGGAAAAGTAGGAGAAAGGATCTCTCTAAGGGGAAGTAGTTTAGACATAAAAACCGAGACATTTTAACTATTGCTGATACTTAAAGCAGAGAAACCAAAGATTATAAGCATGAGGATGGAAAAGACATGAGTAAAGGAAACTAGCAAGCATACCTCTCAGCTGTCCCTGATTTTCAGGGATGTTCCTGATTCTGACTCAGATTTTAGCTCTGCCCCTCTTAATGCCTCCTAAAACTAGTGACTTTTGGAGAACAGGTGGTGAATTATACTCAATAAATAATCACAATAATTTAGAGTTATAGTTTCTTTTACTTCAGAAAATGTAC